>NW_017306950.1:629223-650003 GCF_000935625.1 Nanorana parkeri | reverse complement strand
TGTAAACAATGCAAATCTGTAAATGAAAATGATAAAAAAGTGCACAAGATCAAATATGGTCTGGCCACCTCCTGATGTAAAAAATGAAGAGCAGGCACCGGCAGCAAAAGGCTTAAATGATGCCAATAAAAAGTAGAACATATATAACTTATGTAATTTATTTAACTTAGGAAAAATAATTACCATGCTGCCACTAATAAAATTCAGTTTTTACCTTTTGTAAATGCTTTCTATGCTACTACTGGTTTTCAAAATGCCAATGTCCACCAAACTGCAGGTAGGGGAAAAAAAATGACAGAACATCCTGCTATTGAAAAATAACAAATGTAAACACACAATTGGGCAGCAGGTACAGGACTGCAGCTGTCTTCTTAGACTACTCAGCCTGGAGTTCATCAATCATTTTTTAAACTGACGTCCTAAACTCACTCTATTCCATGAATATGAATTAGTTTATATCTGGGCTCCTTGAAAATAATGCTCGTACCATTTTTTTCCATCAGATAAAGATACACTAAGGGAATTCTATAATAATTCTTGATGAAGTAAAATGTGATAAATTAATTAAAAAGGGAATTGTCATATCAGCAAAAGAATAATAATCACAATAATTGTGTACTATAAAATGTCTGACTTGTATTTAAATGGGATGTCTGGTGGTTTTGTATACATTTCCTATCTACATTATTGTCAGGACTAAAATTAATATTTAAGGAAAACTTTTTAGATAAATATAATATGGTTAATATAAATATTTTGTATTTTCATATGCAGCCAGCAGGTAGAGCTCTCATCTCTTTTTACGTGTTTTTCAAACTCTCCTTAGCTCCTCTGTTAAAAATTAGCCTCTTGTTTGCAGAGCTCATTCTGAAAGTGGAAATAAAGTAAAAACAAATTGCCGATTGGCAGGCTTTCAATGGCAAAAGAGACTCTGTAAGGGATGGGAGAAGCACAAGACTGGAAGGGATCACTTTGGCAGGTAAGTCTGCCATAATGTGATAATATTGTTTTTGTTAAAGCTCACTTTACTTCCACTTTAAGTTACCACACAAGATGTGAGGTCAGAGCAGTGGCAATTCACTCCACCCTTCAGAGGGCTACCTTTCAAGTTAGATTCAGAGGCAGAGAGTTTCAAAGGAAACAGCTCTGGTATAGTCTCTCTTTGGGAAACCAATAATAGTTATGTGAATTTATTATTATTGGTGCACCTTGTGTTAAACATTTAATTGTAAAGCAAGATTTTATATATTAAAAAGCAGATATAAAATATCAGTTAAAGGTGACGCTTTCACTGCAGGGTCAAAAGAGAAACATTAATTTCCTGTAAGAGTAGAAACTCTATACTTACTGCCATGATGCTGCATCCTGGCAGCTGCATGTGTTCTATACTTCCAGGTGTCTGGAATATCTGTCCCTGCTAGCTTGTACGTCACTACAAGAGTACAAGCCTGCAGGAAGAACCACAGCATGCAGCAGGGGTAGCAAGTATTTGACTCACAAGAAGGGTTAAATAATTGCAGTGGCTTGGGAGCAGCATTGCAGCAGCTTTTTATATTCAAGAAATTGCATGCAAAAATGGTGTCATAAGTAATGATTTTTGAAGGACTGTTCTTGTTGAACCAACCTATTAACATTCTAAGGTGAAGTGAGCAGTAATATAGACAGAGGAAGGCCAGTGGATGTAGTTTATCTGGATTTTGCTAAAACATAAGATATTTTACCCCGTAAACATTTTATTTATAAACTAAGGTCTGTTAACATTGAAGAAATTATATGATAGAAAACTACTTTCAGCATTGGATCCAGAGGGTTATGATTGATAGCTAATTTTCTAAACAGTCTAATGTCATGGTCAAAGTGCCCCAGGGTTCAGTCCTGGGACCAATTTTGTTTATCTTGTTTATAAACGATAAAGAGGTTGGAATAAATTGCTCAGTCTTAGTGCTTGCTGATGATACCAAGCTATGCAGGGCAATAACTTCACAGCATGATACAGAATTACTACAACAAGGCTTTGATAAAATTAAGGGGTGGGCAGCAACATGGCAGAAGAAATTTAATATTGAAAAATGTCAAGTTATGCTCTTGGGAGCAAAAAATATGCCTGAAAAATATTCTTTAGGAGGTTCTCCCCTGGGGAAGTTGGGTATTGAGAAAGAGCTGGTCTTTATAGCCCACAGACTCAGAAATAACATGCAATACCAAGCTGCAGCTAGCAAAGCGAGCAGGACGCTATGCTGCATTCAAATATTTATTTAAGAGATAAAAACCATTTTTCTACCATTTTATAAAACACTGGTTTGGCTTCATCTTGACTATGTGGTTCATTTTTGGTCACCAATCCTCAGCAAAGACATTCTTGAACTCAGAGAAAGGCAACAAAGTTAATAAAGGTGATGGAGGACCTCAATTATGAGGAACGGCTACAGAAATTAAACTTGTTCTTCTTAGAAAAGCGCTGCCTAAGAGGGAATCACATTATACATGTTTTTCAATAGGGACTGCAGTATTAGGAACAATATAAGGTTAGAGGAAAAGTGGTTAAATCTTAAACTGCGTAAGGTTCTTTTTCTAATGTCAGAGCTGTAAATATGTGGAACTCTCTTCAACAGTTAGTGGTATTACCCGAGTGCAGAGATAACTTAAAAAAACACCTACAGAGTTATTCACAAAGCTGCCGAAAGCTGTTTGGCTATTCACTTCAGGCATGTACGGCTGATTTCAGCCGTACATCGGCTGGCTTCGGCAGCACTGCGGTCATGCATGTTTGGCTGAGCTGAGGTGCAGAAGGACTTCAACAAAGCCGATTCAACATCTGGATCGGATGAGCCAAAGCTCCACCAGCTTACTCGCTGCCCTTCACCACTATTCACATAGGGGCCGAACGACAGTGAGTCAATAGCCGAATGCCGCCGAGCGGCATTCGGCTCGGCTATTCTGCTTGTGGTACCGAGCAGAATAGAAAGTCAAAGTAGAAAATGTTTTTAAAAATGTAATTAAATAATGCATTAAAAAAAAAGATTTTTTTTTTAAAGAAAAACCCCCCCACAATTGGGCAGAGCTAGCAGTGGCAGCTAGCTCCGCCCCACTGTTTCCTATTGGCTGGGACCTGCCGTGACGTCACGGGTGGTTCTGCCCAGTTGTCATTGTTTAATGACAGTTCAGCATCCCCAGGTCATTGGGGGATGCTGATCTGTCATTACAACTGGACGGAGCCAGCCGTGAGATCACGGCTGGCTCCGCCCAGCTGTCATTTGCGAGTCATTCGCCCAGCTGCAGGTGTCTCTTTGGCTCAGTCGAGCCAAAACATATGTCTTCGGCTTGGCTCGGCTAAGCTGCTCGGCCGCCTTCGGGAGCTGTACGGGCTATAGTGCATAGCCCGTACAGCAGTCCTTCGGTTCGACTGAACCGAAGGGCTCCGCTGGCCGAAGCTAGCCGAAGGATCAGCCGGAGCTACACCTGGATCCTTCGGCTAGCTTTTTGAATAACCCCCCTAGAGTTTCTTAGTTTACAAAATATACAAGGGTATAGAAGTACATAGCGACATGTACATGCACATATATATACGCACACACACATATATAGATTTAACTGGATGGGCCTGTGGCTTGATGCAACCTTACCAATTATATAGCACATGGGCTGCTTGAATGTATAGAGCCTTTTCTTTTACAGTTAATTCTTCTTTCTGTTTTGATCATGTAGTAACAAAGTAACTTTAAATAGTATTAAAGTCACTTTTTTTAAATATATTTACTGCTAGCAAGCAGTAGATATATGCAAAAACATAAAAAAAAAAAAAGTTACCAAATAGGTAAATACTTACCTGTGCCTACGCCACTCGCTCCCGTCTCAAGATCTGTAGCTTCTCGAGCGGCCATGCAGGATGATGGGGCGGGCGCATGCGCAGTAGAGATCTTCGGCGAGAAGAAGAGGAGAGACACAGTGGAGGTGAATGCACACAGCCGTGATCATGCACTTCGGACAGACACCGTGGGACCCGAGGAGTCTGCACTGGATCAGAGGCTGGCACCAGCGCTGGAGGGACTCCTTGGGGGGGGGGGGGTTGTGACTTTATTGTTACTTTAAACTGGTACAGTACAACCCAAAGTATTGTACTACTTCCTGTACTTTGTAGTGTGCTGCTTCAGGTCTAATGTTCCATGTGTTTGTTACTCACATCTGCAGTGCTCACTCTGTCCCTCACCTGGCAGCTGCAGTGTGCGGAGGCACCACTCTCCAGATCTCCTGGGACCACAGACACATTCCCAGTGTTTCTCTGCTGTGGCTGTGCCTCAGAAGCATAGTTCTGTGCGTCACCATTCATGCGTTTCAGGAGCTGCGCTGATTACGACTTCGGGGCCATCTCCCTTGGTGGTGTCACATAAGGGGAATCTTGGTGCAACATCTATAAGCCGCAATAGAGATCTAGCATGCACACCAATTGACAACATGCAAAAACTCACTTCCTCCCAAGGAAAACAAACCTTCAGCAATACACTGAGCACTACCATAACTCCACCTCTGTTTCCACAGCAACAGGGCCATAGTCTCCAGTCCTGGGCTATAAAACCTCAAAACACTACTAGCTCAGTCCTAGGTTATTCTGAAGCCCTGCTCACAGAGACCCAGCGTTTCTTCATGCATCTTCGTCCCCTGTTCCTGCATTCCTACCCCCAGTTTTGGACTCCTGGCTACCTGACCCTTGGACTATTTTCTGGACTACTGATTCTGCGCTGCCTGCCCTAAACATGGAACTGCATTACTATGGCTTGTCTCACCCCTTCAGACTTTGTATTTGGACTGGTTATCTGACCTGCTTCCTGCTACTGGGATCCAGACCTGGCGCAAGGGGCTCTGCCCTGCAGTACGTGACAGTATTGGAATCCCATTCAAATGAATGAACCACATTAATGCAATGCACATGAATGTGTGTATTTAACAGTGTGTACATTTGAATTTAGATTAGGTGTGTAGAAGTGCCTGCACATACCATCCTTTTCCTTCAAAAACCCGTGGTTCTTAATATGCAAATTCCAGCTTGGAAGTCAGTGCTCTGGCATGACTGGTTAGTTTTAGGAGTATGATGTTTGCCTCTGGTCTATCCTTATGTGTTAGTAATTGAGGTATGTAGACAAGACAGCCTATCATTATGTTTATAATTCCACATCATTCTTAAAGAGGGCCTGCCGTCTGTCTAATTTTTTTAGACATGCATGTGAAAAAATCCTCTAAATTGTAAATAATCCTATTAAAGTGTGGTAAACTTATATTCATGCATTGCTTTAATGATATATGCACATAATAGCATTAGCAATTTATTGAATGTACTTTTATCTTGAAGTTGCATTGGGAAAGGTGACAGTGCCTCTTGAAAAAGAACAACCCAGCACCTACTTCAATTTTCTCATAATAATCTGCACCTACTTGTGTACCACATAGACGGATTATAAAGTAGGGAAGCCCCAATACCGATACTAGTATTGGTATCTGGGCCGACAAAGGGCATTTTCAGGAGTACTTGACTCCTGAAAATGCCCCGATTCTTCCCGGTCCTTTACATTTTTAAACAAGTTCTGCTGCCTAATGTCCTGCACATGCTGAGGGCCTTAGGCAGCATGCGGGGGACATTGCTGTAGCTGTCTTTGACATCACCAGTCTGGTTCCACATCTCCTGCTCATACTTTCCAGTGCCCACAGAGACAGGCACCGCAAAGGACAGCCTCACACCACCGTACAGCCCTGAAGCCCGGCATGAGAACACCAACACCCACCCGCACCACACAGAAAGCCCGTCACCTGCACCACATGGAAATCCCGGCACCCGCCCACAGAGCCCAGCACCCACCCGCACCATACGGAGAGCCCTGCACCCACAGAGCCTGGCACTCACTTGCACCACCCGGGGAGACCTGCATTCACCCGCAGAGCCTGGCATCCACCCACACCACACAGAAAGCCTGGCATCCATCCAAAGAGCCCGGCACCCACCCGCAGGGCCCGGAATGAGCCCAACACCCACCCGCACCACCAGGAGAGCACCCACATGCAGCCCTGGTGAGACCCGAATGCAGCCCTAATAAAACCCAAACGCAGGCCTGGTGAGACCTCACATAGTTCTGTATGATCATGGATTGATGAGATCAATGATTATACAGCAATAGAGAATGGCCGCTGGCTATAGAAGACTACAAATCTCAGAAATCCATGATTGCTTGTTGCCTTTCACCATTGATGAATAATCATGTATTGAGTTACAGTTCTTTATAATTATGAAGAAACTGCCCTAAAACCATTAGTCTGTACTGTTTTAGAAAAATGTCACATGTCCCTTTGCGAAAAATTGGTATTGGCAAGTAACTGAGGGAAAGTACTTGTACTTGGTCTTGAAAAAATAGTATCGGGACATCCCTATTATAAAGTTTAACTGACCAGGTTACATTTTGTTAGCTAAGCAAAATTAAGTAACAAGGGTTTAGTAGGGGAAATTTGTGTACTGGTGCCAAGCTAAAAAAATTGCAATTTGGTAATTTTCCAGCTAAGTTGACATGTCGGCAACAAGAAGCCAAACCAAGGGAAAAACACAGACTAAATACAGTATATTCTACTGGCAGGCTTGGCAACATTGATACCTTCTTAGGTTTCTGCTGATCTTGGGAAGATTAGAATGCACTTCTGGAGGAGAAAGCTGCTAAATCTTACAGAAGGGTCAGTAGAGGAAGCAATAACCACTGCTAAGCTGCCTGTTGACCGGCCTCATGCAAAAACATAGGAATTTTGTGTCAAGCAGTATTACTAAATTGGGTCATAAACAAAAAGTCTGCTGCATACTAATATATCTCTTTTTGGTACTATTTGCTACTGTTTTGTAGTTTTTACATTAAATGCAATTACTGAAAAGTTATCAAGCTTTTCAAAGAAACCAAGCAATTGAAGTACAATTTCTCAATTTCTGTAGTAAACATGTTTTATTCTCAGACAAAATATAAACAGCATCTTTCTTTAATAACTGGCAAGGTACAGGTTTTTTTTTTTTAAGCTTGGTCTTATTTTCCATTATTTTACTCAATCTATTTTCTGCAGCAACTTGAGTAGAACTGACCAGAGGCCTCACCTTAGGGACCAAAGGGAGATGTCCACTGCATTAGTGAGTCTCAAGATATAGACTGATCTGTAATAAGATGTCACATCCAATTTCTAAGGCAAGGTCATAATGACAATTGTACAAGATGAATAACAAGGTCAGCGAGGAAACACAGGGCATGCAATTGTTATAACCTTTTCTATGTTATTTTCATAATTTAAAACATTCAGCATCTTTCCCTGGACAAAAAAAGCACTGTATTACTGTATATTTGAGATCATTGTAGTTCAATCTAAGTAGCCAGAAAATTTTATGTAATTCCATATATCTTGCAATCATGTATTTAACCAGTTGACATCCGCGGTGTTAAACCCCCTTCCCATCCAGGCCATTTTTCAGTATTCAGCGCTGCGGTACTTTGACTGACATTTATTCCGTCATGCAGTGCTGTACTGAAATTAATTTTATACCCTTTTTTGGGGACAGATAGAGCTTTCTTTTGGTGGTATTTATTCACCACTGGGGTTTTTATTTTTTTACTATATTAAGGAAAAATTACAGAATTTTTTTAAAAAAACAGTTTCCCCTGTTGTGAAACACTCGGTAACGGGTGTGTTTAATGGTCGGGTCTTTTCAGCCCGTGCGTGCCCGCCAGGGGGCGCGCGCGAGCAGAAAATAATTGCCGTCTGGAGACGGCAACCCGCAAATGCAGCAGTGCCGTCCGTCCATTTTTTACTACGGGCGGACGGCAAGAGGTTAAAGGGAAATGGTCATCCAGATTTAGATTTATGGTCAAACTTATATTTGATATATTTAGAAGGACCAAAAAGAATAAAACATATAATAGTGATTATAGCCTCTTAAAATTGGAATTTGTGCTTGGTAGTGGGTCAAAGGGGTATTTTTATAAAACAGTAAATCTGACATTCACCAAACATTCACTGCAGGTGAATCTTCCAGGTGCATATCTTTTGAATGGCTGTGACTGATTCACCACCAGAGAATATTTGCTGAAAGTCACATTTACTGCTTTAAAAATTAAAAAAAACTATGTTTTAGCATCTTGACTTTTAGGTGCACAAAATCTTGAAGCTGCTTTGGCTTTACCACAGGGCCACAAGTCACTCTGTTACATATCTTCTGGGAATGTCCTGCATTAGCCTCTTTTTCTGTCAACAAGTTACCTCTGTTATACACAGACTTACAGATATTTCCCTGTCAAACAATTGACAGAAGCACTTCTTCTTCATCGTACTGCTCTGTCTGCGAGGAAATACAAGAAGTCTTTATGTAAGATGCTTACCAAGAGGCCAGTGCGGGTACACGCACATGGCCCTGTCCTTAGGATTATGGGCAAACATGCTGTAGCCAGGGGTCACGTGTATGCTGGTATTGCAGAAATGTGCATGACGGTGTATGTGAAAATGTGCATGAATGTGCAGGTAAACGTAATGGAAATATTGTGTAAAGACGCTAGTGAGCACATGTGCAAACATCAGTGGTGTCAGAGAATCCATTGACTAGTCAGTTGAGAAACAGTTGAGAATTAGTTGAGCCATTTGTTGACTAGTCTTCATCTCTACCTTGTTCCTGTGCTATCCATTTCTCTGTGTGAGAAGGACAAACACTGGAGCGATCGTCTGATCACTCCAGTGTTTGTAAATAACTGGGGACACATAGTACTATGGGTCCCCAGTTATGAATGAACAGGTTGTGATTTACAGGTGAAACTCGAATAATTAGAATATCGTGCAAAGTTCATTTATTTCACTAATGCAACTTAAAAGGTGAAACTAATCTATGAGATAGACTCATTACATGCAAAGCAAGATAGTTCAAGCCGTGATTTGTCATAATTGTGATGATTATGGCTTATAGCTCATGAAAACCCCAAATCCACCACAATCTCGAAAATTAGAATATTACATGCAATCAATAAAACCAGGATTGTACATAGAACAATATTGGACCTCTGAAAAGTATAAGCATGCATATGTACTCAGTACTTGGTTTGGGCCCCTTTTGCAGCAATTACTGCCTCATTGGCTTAATTAGCTGATTAGAGTGGGACACTTTGAGCCTAGAATATTCCACCTTTTCACAATATTCTAATTTTCTGAGATTGTGGATTTGGGCTTTTCATAAGTTGTAAGCCATAATCATCACAATTATGACAAATCACGGCTTGAACTATCTTTCTTTGCATGTAATGAGTCTATCTCATATATTAGTTTCACCTTTTAAGTTGCATTAGTGAAATAAATGAACTTTTGCACCATATTCTAATTATTCGAGTTTCACCTGTATATATATTGAGGACCTAGGACTCCAGGACTCTCAGGGGCTTCAGGGAAAGAGCTGGCTTGTCAGTTCTTTCTGAATTCTACGTGGGATCCTGGATCATTTCCCCCTCCCTTTTAGATTGTAAGCCCTCACGGGCAGGGCCCTCCTTACCATCTTGTCTTGAATTGTATTGTGATTGTAATGTCTTCCTTATATTGTAAAGCGCTGCGCAAACTGTTAGTGCTATATAAATCCTGTATAATAATAATAATAATAATAACTGTGAGGTTTCAAAGTGATTCAGGAGGGAAGAAAGCTCCAGTTCTGGGTTCAGGCTTTAGCACTTTTGCAGGTCAGCATTACAGAACATTATTAATGTTGAAAGTGGAAGCAAGAAGGATAAAGTTGTGTTGTTTTTACATAGTTACATAGTATTTGAGGTCGAATAAAGACACAGGTCCATCAAGTTCAACCTTTGTGTGTCTGTGTGTGATTGTGCATGTGTGTGTGTGTACACGAGTCCCTGTGTGAACTTGTTTTTAAGTTCACTGAATAATATGGTCTCTTAGGAAGGTATCTAAATGCTTTTTGAATGATTCAATACTCTTTGCTGATACCACTGCTTGTGGCAGCAAGTTCCTAAATGTAACCTCTTTAAATGAAAAGATGTTTTCCAGGCATCCATGCTGTACTGAGTAACCCCTGCGAGGGTATCTCATGTGGATATGGGAATTTTCATTTAAATAAAAGTGGGCTACCAAGCCCTTAAACAGAAGGTATTGCAATCACTGGTTGGAAGGAGTATGGACAGTGTGTATGTGTCACCTTAGCTTCTCACATACATATGGTAAGGAGGTCCAGGGTTTATGGCTGGTGTGGAGAAAAAAGTTTTCTCTAAATCTAAGTGAAGTTTTGTTCTGGGTCATGGAGCTCGGAGGTCTCTTAGAGCTTTGGGTGAGATAAAACCGCCATTCCAAGATCCACATCTTAGCTGGTACACAGACTCCATTATTAGTCTCATCTGTCCACAGGCCTTTATATATGTAAACTTTCTGATGCTCCCGGCTCACTTGATCACTTTGTGGGAGCCTGCTGCTGGCTGAAAAGACTGAGAGCTGACATAACACTAAATAAAAGTACAAGTGCTGCCTATTATGTTAAGGAACCCATAAGGGGGCACTCTGTTAGTTAGGTACTGACCTAAGTTTGGTTAGTGGCTGTGAATGTTTTGTTTGCTTTATGCTATGGACTTGCTTTATGAATCCCTTCTGCACTGAAAGTGTGTGTTCCTTGCTGAAAAAAACTGCAGTGCAAACGTGCTTAAATTCTTCCACTGTGTCCCTGTCTTAGTCACTGTTTGAAGTCCCTGTTTTACTGCTGCCAGTACCAGTTGAGCCTGACCCCCTTACAATATACACTATATTGCCAAAAGTATTGGGGCACCTGCCTTTACACGCACATGAACTTTAATGGCATCCCAGTCTTAGTCTGTAGGGTTCAATATTGAGTTGGCCCACCCTTTGCAGCTATAATAGCTTCATCTCTTCTGGAAAGGCTCTCCACAGTGTCTAGGAGTGTGTCTATGGGAATGTTTGACCATTCTTCCAGAAGTGCATTTGTGAGGTCAGCTACTGATGTTGAACGAGAAGGCCTGGCTCGCAGTCTCCACTCTAATTCATCCCAAAAGTATTCTATCGGGTTAAGGTCAGAACTTTGTGCAGGCCAGTCAAGTTCCTCCACCCAAAACTCGCTCATCCATGTCTTTATGGACATTGCTTTGTGCTATGGTGCGCCGTCATGTTGGAACAGGAAGGAGCCATCCCCAAACTGTTCCCACAAAGTTGGGAGCATAAAATTGTCCAAAATGGCTTGGTATGCTGATGCCTTAAGAGTTCCCTTCACTGGAACTAAGGGGCCAAGCCCAACCCCTGAAAAACAACCCCACACCATCATCCCCCCTCCACCAAACCCAGACACCTCCATCGGATTGCCAGACAGAGAAGTGGGATTTGTCACTCCAGAGAACACGTCTCCACCTCTCTAGAGTCCAGTGGCAGCGTGTTTTACACCACTGCATCTGACGCTTTGCATTGCACTTGAGGAAGTAAGGCTTGGATGCAGCTGCTCAGCCATGGAAACCCATTCCGTGAAGCTCTAAACGCACTGTTTTTGTGCCAATCTGAAGGCCACACAAAGTTTGGAGTTTTGTAGCTTTTGACTCTGCTGACAGTTGGCGACTTCTGAGCACTGTGCGCTTCAGCATGCGCTGACTCCAGTCTGTCATTTTACGAGGCCTACCACTTTGTGGCTGAGTTGCTGTTGTTCCCAGTTGCTTCCACTTTGTTATAATACCACTAACAATTGACCGTGGAGTATTTAATAGTAAGGAAATCTCACGGATGGACTTATTGCACAGGTGGCAACCTATCACAGTACCACACTTGAATTCACTGAGCTCCTGAGAGCGACCAATTTTTTCACAAATGTTTGTAGAAGCAGTCTGCATGTCTAGGTGCCTGATTTTATACACCTGTGGCCATGGAGGTAGTTGGAACACCTGAATCAAATGATTTGGAGGGGTGTCCCAATACTGTTGGCAATATACAGTATATATATCCATCCATCTGTCTGTCCTCTAGCCCTAATGAAGGTGGCAATTTGTTGATCTCCAAAGTGCGTTGGCTTGAATATTGGATGTGATTTATTGAAAAGATGTTTTTTCCCACACTTGAATAAAACATCTTTGAGACATTTACCATTCTTACTATCTGGCACCAGAACAAATAGCAATTTGTGAAAAACATTAAAGATATAGAGCTTCTAAAAATCAAAGTAAATTGATTTTTTTTCACATTCTTGAACTTACAAGGTAGGCCAGAATGTTTCTATCAGCTCCCATTAGAAACTCTACTAAACAGCTCTGACATTTTCCACTGGGAACTTGCTGAGTTAAAAATGTATTGTTTTTGTTACAAATATGACAAGAAAATCCACTGTCGATCAATACAAATCCTTCTCTAATGCTATTGCGCTAATGCCAGCAGCTCCTAATTCAGGCAGATCAATATAGAGTCTCCACTGATAGAGTCTGGAACAGAATTTCTGTGATGCCGCGAAAATGACACCTATGTTATCTCTCAATGCACTGACTGTAATATACTTGTTGTAAATATGTAAAAAGAGAAGGCTACCTGTGGATCAGATTCCAGGTTAGTTATAGAAATGTCTCCAAGGTTTTACTTACACCTCTTTATTTATAACTTTTTTTAACGTATACTTTTATTTTGCATTAAATGTTGAAGTCTGGTCTGGTCTTTTACTAAAATGTATTTATGCTAAACTTTGTCTGTTCATTAACTCTAGACAAAACTTTTTGTTTTTATCATTTAGAATGGGAAAGTGTTAGCAGCCCAGTCTCTTTTACACTGTTGGGTAAATTTCCGCTTATTTCATGCTGTATCAATGCACTAGATTTGAGGGAAAAACTATCCGGTGGGGACACCAACAGAATAAAAATATTTTTTGGGAGAGTTGGGGAAGATTAAAACCTTTGCATGGGGCTTATTACTGTCTGTATACCCACTTGGGAAAGTTCCCTCTCACTTTATGTTTCACTAACAGGTGTCAACTGAAACGTTTTTTGTTTATTTTATATACACGATATGTATTGTGAGGATTTCGCTTCAAACACAGCGCTTCAAGGTCAACCATTTTAAGGGTGTTCCTGCCCACATTTATTTAAGGAAACATTCCTCAGGTTTTCCCTTGCAGGTTCATATCAAATATAAATTCATATCAAATATAAATTCTTTTAGCTTTCTGACTACTTTGCAGGGATCATTTCAGGGAGGTTCTCTTCTCATTTCAGGTAGGTGTCCTCTGCGTCCCCCCCATCCACGGCGGGGGGTGGGGGGGGATGGCGCACCCCCGTGAAATGATGCCAGATAACAAAGAAGCTAATGCATCCCTTGCTATCTGCTGGATTTTTTTTTCTATTCTGACACCTGCTGCTGTCGGAATAAAAAAAAAAAAAAACAGCATGGGAATGAATAGCTAGATTGATATTGGCTATTTCAATTTGCAATAGCCAATACCAAGCTGGCTATTGCACTCTCCCACAGCTACTTTCAATCAGCAGAGGAAGACTGCAGGTTTCTCTGACTGACGGCGGCCAGTGGCCCCAATGTAAAAAATAATAAAAAATAAAACAGATAGCAGGTAAATAATGCTAGATAAAGCAGAGTAAACCTTTTCCGGGAGAAAATGTTTCTCTCCCAGGTGTCCAGGAGCTGCTATCTAATAGCGGGAGACTCCTGGAATATTTGAGATGATATGTCTGACTTTAGTCCGTCCACACCCACAGTCTGTCAACACACAGAAAGCAAGTCACAGGTGATGGCCTGGTCAGTACAACTTACTTTGAAGCCAGAACGGACACATTCCTATTGTCTGTTAACACACACTGCTCCTGCAGCCATTTGCGTATGGGAGAGGAGCCTTGAGCCTCAGTTAGATCACACACATAGGAACCTGTGAACAGCTACACAATTAGTGAGGCACTGGCTACCAGGTAACATTTGGACCTAGGAATGGAGGCCTTATCTCAGCCAAAGCTCTCCAAAGCCTGCGGGCTCCATGGCCCAGACCCGAACTTCCTAATCTCTGAAAACACAGCCTGTTGTCTACATAGGAGACACAACCCGGGAGCCACTCACCATGGGTAGGTAACAAACCTAGATGACATGAATAGCATCCACAACCCTGCCAGCCAGTCTCACACCTAGTCAGGGACTTTTTGCATGCTACACTGTGCTTAAACTGCCTCTTTTCACAGGGACAGAATGCTAACTTTTCACAGTATGTCCTCTTTCTCTGTGTGTTAAAAGGACTTGTAGGAAATATCCAATGAAAGCCCTCCATTTTGTCTCTTCTCCCTCCTACACCTTAGCATTGACTAACCATGAACTTACTTTGTGCACTACTGGTTCTTCATCAGAGGCACTGCAAGGGTTGACTGCCCATAAACTGTTGGCGCTATATAAATCCTGTACAATAATAATAATAATTTATGCCTATGGGAAAAGAAAGGCCATTTTACTTACCTGATGCCCACTCCTGCCGGCTTCCACCCACTTCCTCCGAACTGTTAGAATGGTCCCTGCAGTCTCTTTTCCACTTTGCTCCAGCTGTCTAAAGGCTGCTGATGTCATAAAGTACAATACAGGCTCCATAGACCTGTTTTGTACATGAGGATAGAGGTGAGCAGAGATCAGGTAAGTAAAACAACTTTTTCCTGTCCTTTAAACATAGACAAGCAATTAACTTTTACAGTGCTGGGGCAGCCCCATCGCAAGGGAAACCTTTTAATTTACCTGGAGTTGGACTTTAAATTATATCGTAATACCACATAATTTTTTTCAGTTTTGGATAGAGTAGGGAGGAATTTGAAATCCTGTAAAGTTTTGTTTTTGCTGTCTGTGTCTCTGGTGACCATTGTCACTGTGACAAAAAGTGATAGGAAGCCTAAAATTTACAGCAAGAGGTGAGGGTATATATTCATGTTGGGACACCTGCTCTGGTGACAGCTGTCTCAAAGATGAATTCCTGTATCTTTGTAGAGATTTTCTCTCATTTCCTGTTCCATCTTCAAAACAGGAAGTTAAGGGAAATCTCTGCAATGGGACACATACAACAAAGTATAAACTGATAGGGGGTTTAACCCTTCCCTACTCTATCCAAAACTACAGAAAAACTGTTTGGGCTTTACATACACTTTAAGCATCTGTACTATTATTGGGTTCTTTTATAGATGAATCCAGATTACCAGCACTGGAAGAGAGTGCCCATTTCTGTCACAACCACTTTGTCCATAAGTTTCCTCCTGTATGCTCTCATTATCCCCTTTGTACTTTTGGACTTCTGTGAAAAGGGAAAGGTTGCATAGGCTTTTTTTTATCAACCCTCTTTTCTCATCTGAAAAAAATCAGGCATTTGCATTTAACACTAAAAATGCATAATTGAAACATCCAAACCTATTGTTCTGCAGCCTGTCCTTAGTGTCCCTCTCAAACTAAGACTTCCATTCTCTGAGGCTAAATATTTTTAGCTAGAGGATTCTCAATTCTGCTTCTAGTACTCTGTATTGTTTTTTTGCATTCTGTCTATATTTTTTCTGCCTTATATCTGTACATGGAATACAAGCCAGATCACAAGTGCTACCTGGGGGATGGAGATAAACACCAGGTACTGCCTCTTGGAAGATGGATTATTCTGCTGGCTGAATAATTACATTACAGGCAGAAGCAGTCAGGTGTGTTCCACATCAGGAAATAGCTTGTGAGAAGTTCCTGCACTTTGGGTGGATTGCTATGCTTCGGACAGGTTCTCTCACTTAGAATAGTTCCATCATGGCGGCACCCTCTAAGTCTTTATGCACTCACTTTGCAGCACATCAGAAGACTCGGGATGGGAGTCAGGATGAGTTGCACTGAGCAGTGAGTGAGCCCAGTGAGTCACAATATCAATTTTCCCTGGGGATCCAACACAGACGCTGTCTCCTGAATTTAGTGGATGGAAGCCTGAGGGGGTCTAAGGCCAGCAGTAGCCCTTCTGTTGTTAAATAGCCCAGCAGGTGTCTGCTTTGATGTAAGTAAGTACTATGATCTTAATGGAGAGGAGATTTGCCTGGGAAGTGGAGAGGGCGGCAGTTTTGCTGAAGGAAATGGAGAAGGGAATAAAGAATGGATTTTTGCTTAGAGCATGGGATGAGGAATTTCTGGCCTTGTTCTGTCACATTTGCCCATTATTGTCCACCCATTATAGTTATTAAGTGTATGTAAATCCTAAATCTGTTTTTCAGTATATTTTATATTATGACTCACCACAGTTATCATAAACAATTTTTTTTCATACCTGGAAATCCTTCCAGTAACAGCACTTCCTGTTGCAGGTTGACAATGCTAAGCCACTGCAGCGTTTTCAGCCTGAACTGCAGGCTGCTTCAGTTGGCCTTCAGTAGGGTGTACATACACTTTAAACTAATGTGAAGGAGGGCCAGTGAGTGGAACACAGAGGGCCCTGGTAGCAGCGAGTACTCCTACCAATGCTGCCAGTATGATGAGAATTGATCATCCCCTCTTCCTATACCTTCCTCAAGCGTAGGAGATGAAAAGAACTTAATAACACGAAAATACATCATCACCCTTTGAGATTGTAGATATTAAATACCAATACTTTTAAACTATGTACGGGAGATAATCCAATTGTCATTAAAAAAGATTCACCCTGGTAATAACTGAGATACTTACCACCGATTTTTAACCATACTTAATAAAATGTTCCAACCCCCAGCGATATTCGATAGACTCCATTTGATTAGATTTCCCAAAGGGTTAACTTTAGGTTTACGTAATAGGAGCCGTTTTCGATTCGTCATAGGTGTTGAATAGAGGGGAATGTTACTGGGTAATATAGATGAACATATGCCCAGGTAAAACAACTAAACCAAACTAATTAATTAATTGAACTAATGCTCAATTAACTAGACGATATAAGTTCCGGTGTCAGATGGGAAGCAATACCCTTTTGAAAAAGTCTAAAATTGACGAAACGCGTCAAGGGGACCCGCTGCTCCCTCGCTGATACACTGGAAAAATCTTCAAAGGCTGGGCGCCGTGTATACCCATATGCTAATTTTATCCAACTTATCTCGTAAGTGTAATCATTTTTATCGGGAATAAAGGACTTTCGTGACTACACTTAGATCTGCTTTCTCCCTTGTGTCTTCTTTCCCCTTCTTCCTCCCTCATTTGGACTGCACTTGGAGGGCGTTCGACATCGGCACCGAGACCGTGTGCTGACCGATTGGAGGAGAGAGTAGAAAATAAAGTTTTCGGGGACTTACGGATTGAAGACAAAGTAATAGACATTTTGATTTTTCCCGACTTTTATTCTTCTCTGAGTGAAAGAGTTAATGCTTCTTCGATTGAAAGAATCTTTGGTGTAACTCTAATCTACGCTTTATATAGAGACACTGAAAACTGATGATTGAGGCCAGCATATAACAATCTTTATTAGAAGGACTGAAGATGTTCTAGGATTGGCCCAATCTGTTTGCCTTTCTCTTTTGTTCGTTCTGATTTTGTGTTTTTCGTTTTTGGGGCTAGGATAAATGCTTTATTCATGTAAGCTACTATTATTATCGGTCACTCTGAATCGAATAGTTGTTTAACTGGAGTTAATCAATCGAGTGATGAGATCAATCTATTGAATCTGAATGCATATGTAACTCATATATATAGAGGCTGAGAGCCTAATCACAGAACATCGCTCACTATTCACGTATTTGTCACATCACAAACATATTTAACTAACAAAATATTGAACAAAACACAGGCGAAGTTCATATTTTTATCATTTTATTTTATTATATATTTTTACACAATTTACTAATTTATTCGTTTAATTTCACATAGTACAACAAATATTTTCATTAAGATTGAAACACAGAGAGGTGATACAGTAAAAATAATATTGCTCACTACCAAGCCCAACATAATTGCTCACATTAATCACGTCTATACACATTGTTGCAGCTGGTGATTTCACATTTTTCCTAGCACAACTAAATTGGTTATAAATGCTGCCAGTATATTTAATTCTTAGGAATATTTTGGCTGAAAATAAGGTTTAGATTTGCATACATATCTTGTAATGCTACCTAGGCTTTTATCGCTGAATAGGTGAGCAGTTGGACATTGAAGGATCACAGCATCAATATAACACAGGCAAGCATGCTCATGGGTCTTTTGGAATTGGGTTTGTCAGTAATTTTTTTAAGTGTTGTTTATAAGTAACAGATGTGTTACTTGCTAACCCCATGTTTAGCATCCCTATCCCTGAAATGCACACAATTTGCGTGCAAATTCAGTGTTAGGAAGCCGATTGCCAATATTTGGCACAATCGCAGAAGCCACAGCCTCAATATAAATTGCCGTAAAAAAATGTGATGTTCCCACGCGGAGCTGCTTCCTTGTCTTATTGACAGCCTCAGAAACTGTTCATGCAGTGGCAGTACCAATTAGGCATGGGTGCATTAACGCTGCCCTGGTGTATTTGTGCCAGCAATGGCAAATCAGGCCTTTTGTCTTGGAAGCCTCACAAATACAGGTGTTTGTACTGTTTCATGCTGAAATATATTTGTTGTAAACCATCATTTAATACCTTTTAAAATCTTTTTATTTTATACCAACCCACTGTGTTACTGTAAGATATGCTTCATCACAGGGCTTCGGCAGTGACCATTCTTACTTTTCTAGAAAGGATGGTACTTCATTATACATGACATTAATACAAACTGACCTGACGTGCAGTGCAGCTCATATTATTGTTAACCTAGTCTCTCCACATGCAAATTTTGCTGACACTATTTTCTTCTCTCCAGCTGGAGGCCCTGTAGGGAACATGACAGTTGTAGAAAAGCTGATTGGGGTCATGTTGTGAGGTCAACAGGATTATAGCCAATGTCAACACCAACCCTGACACAACCAAGAGCCAATACACGTCTGTATTGCACTTAAAGTGGCAGTGGGAGAAAGTGTCTGCTGTAGGGTTCACAAGTCAGAATCGTTCAACAAGAATTGTATTTATTAGGTGATGCCTACACTGAAGTTTGACTCCCACAGCTGAAAGATATATGGATTTTACATCACGATATCAGCACAGAGCTTTCTCTACAAGCCATACTGATTTGTTTGAGCAAATTATGTACATTAGCTGAAAATTAAATATGGATATTGTACTAGACAAGGGCTTATAGTTTTATTAAAAAATGTGGCAGCAGCTTTCTTAAATAGGAAAAAAACACATGGCTACATACACAGTTTACATAAATGCTTTATTTTAAAGATTTAACATTATCATACAGTTTACAAGAGTGTTTAACACATTACATCATTACCTTGCTTTACATTGATCGTTGTATTAAAGCATATGTAATCCCAATCACCAAAAAATTTGTTAATGTAATGTCAAAAGCATGCAGCTTTAGTTAAGATAATACCTTTTGTTATTGCCATGAAGGTCTTTATTCAGGCACTTGCTATAAGGTGATACACTGTTTCCCTGAAAATAAGACCTACCCCAAAAATAAGACCTAGTACTATTTTTGGGAATTGCTAAAATATAAGACCTACCCCGAAAATAAGACCTAGTTGTGACCATTGCCAGGGCTGGTGGTGGCATAAGGGGGAACCTGAAGAGCCGTGGGAGAGAATCAGCGGTGCCAATGAAGCCAGCACTAGAGGAAGCGAGGCGGCAGCACAGGGAGCAGAGCCGCATAAGCTGATGTTTCCTCTATAGCGCCGATACCGAATGCACTCTGCCTGTGAGGAATCTATAGTGAAAGTGTGCTTGCTCATTCTGGTTACCAAATTGCTCTTGGAAAGGTACGGCACCCCTGATTGCCCTGATCACCCTATTCTTAACTTGGCCATTTTGGATTATTTAATTTGGATTTGCACTAACTTTGGATTGTTATACATTAAAAAAATAAAAAAATAAGACATCCCCGAAAATAAGACCTAGTGTGTTTTTTTGAGCCAAACAAAATATAAGACAGTGTCTTATTTTCGGGGAAACACGGGTAGTAACTTGTTTCACTATTGGACTCCTGTGTTGTCACTCTGTCACACTGCCCCCCCAATAGGGACTACAAGTGGCCATTTCAACACACATTACGTAGGCATGGTCAACTGTTGTCACCTTCAGGAAACCCAATTTTTTTAATTTTTGGAGGTCGTAATTCAATGTGGTGTTAATTTTTTAGGTCTTCAGTTCTGTGCATCAAGCTTCATTTCTACCTGAGCCAGGCCTCATCATCCACCGTTCAACAATTAGGCAATTTGTCCAAAGTATCTTAGTATATATTGCAGGGTTAAGCAAACTCAAGCCTGCCAGATGTGGTGAAACTACAAACGCCATCATGCAAATGCCTCTATGGGGTCTATTCACAAAGCTGCCGAGGGTAGCCGAGTGAATGACCGATCAGAAGTGAAGTGAGCCGAACACTGTTCAGCCGTACATCGGCTTGCCTGCTAGCCAAAGGATCGGCCGAAGCTACGGCCAGATCCTTCGGCAGCTTTGTGAATAGACCCCTATGAGCCATGCCTGTGGCTGTCAGAGTCTTGCAATGCCTATTAGTATTTTTAGTTGCACCACAGCTGAAGGTTTGCCTATTCCTGATATATAGTATGTCTTCAGTGCACTTAGAATTCAGTGGCTCCCAGGAACACCAAAACTATTCTGAAGATTTAAAGGGTATATGCAGTCACCATTTGATGTCTGCTTTTGACCAATGTTATTTATTTATATATTTCAAGTTTAACTTTCTTATTAGTTTTGGATAGAATGTAAA
>NW_017306950.1:617850-629098 GCF_000935625.1 Nanorana parkeri | reverse complement strand
TTTAATCCTTCCCCATTCTGCTAAAAATTAGTTTTTTCTTTCTTCTGTGTTCCCATTATAAGGATTTCCGTCACTTCAAGTGTATACAAAAATATTTTCTCCCCTGCTCAGCTTGCGGCTGCTTACTGATTTTGATGCTGATACACCATTTACTGTCAGTTGCTCTACTGAGGCGATACCTCTTCATAACTCCATGATCAAGATGGTCCTGATAGCTCAGTCAGCATTTACATTTCATAACTGTCTATTCATCGTTAGGGCATATGATCTAATTCCTCTCTTAAGTTAAAAATAATGAAATGCATAATATATCAAAAGTGATCTCTAAAAAAAATGCATATTTTGTATAAAAACTCTTATGTTGTGGAGTAAAAATATAATTTTATAAATATATGTTTTATCTTTTTAGGTAAATTCTAAATATGTAATACTTATCTGCAGCCAGTAGATCAAGCTCTAGGCTATTTCTCACATTTAGTAGGCTGGTCTTACCTACTTTGCTGAAAAATAACTTTTATATAAAGAGCTCAGCCGATAAAGCTCAAAATTATTGTCCCTGAGGCAGAGGCCGGTCATTATGGCCCCGACCTTGTCTTGTTCTATGATGGCATGGGACTCATTCCGAAGGGGAGGTGGGTTGGTGTCGCCTCACACTCCTCTGGCTCCCGTCTTCCATAATCCTAATTTCCCCCCTGGGGGATCTCCTGGAGCGTTCCATTGGTGGCAAGACAAAGGCCTGTACCGCATTGCTCAATTCTTTGAAGGTCGTAAGCCACTTACTTTGACCTACTGTCGGGAGGTTTTGCACATGCCATCTTCGGAATACCTTCACTATAGACAATTGTTACACTTTTTAGGTTCTTTGAAAACACCTAACGTGATGTCTCCCTTTAAAACAACCTACAAACATTGGTGTCTTGGAGCCGGGGGGCCAGAGGGGGACCTCGCTGCTCTATTCCCTCTTGGTAGACTCTGAAAGTAAAGTACCCTATATGTTTGCTTGGGAACAAGACCTGGAAACGGTTATTCCACTGGATCACTGGCACCAATGTTGTTCCCGTGTGTCATCTGGTTTACCTCATCCTCCAAGATACTAAAAAATGCTTTGAATTGACCTGGACCCCCTGGATGTTATATACAGGGGCGGTGGTAACCGGGTAATTTCCATTGTACACTTTTTCTGGTATTTATTCTCTGGGTACTATGTTTAATGTTTAAGTAGATGTTGGGCTATTTTGGGGGGGTTGTTCTACTTCTTTTAGTATCTATTTCCTTTTCCTCTTCTTTTTGTCTGTTTCTTCCTTTATTAGGCTCACACATGTGAGCTGTTTAGTACATTGATGTTGGACAGAAAGTCTTCTATCTATATAGATATGGAGGAGATCATAACAAATGTTTGCTTCAGACACAGGTGGATCCCTATGCCTGATATTCCTCTCAGACTGTCTTGATTTTGTTTTGGCTGATGGGGGATAATTTGGCAAGAGTAGGTGGATAGATATGTTCTGTTTCACAGAATTATTGTGCATTGTGTGTATGGTTTCTAGTGATCCCCCTCTTACTACTTGACTATGCTAATGTGGAAGACTCTGAAATGCAATTATATGCTATACTGTTTGTGCATCAAAGGACTCATCCCCCTTTCCTCTCTCTCTTTGCCTGCTCTGTTTAGAGGGCTAAAGACATACAGTTTGAAGAAAACAGCTTCAGCTGTGCACTCTGTTAAGAAAACTCATAATGTTCTGTGAACGCAATGTCATGGGTGCCCCCAGTAATGTATGTAAAGTATATTGTAAAACAGAAATTTGAAATAACTAGTGAAAACACATACATCATTTTTTACACAAATAAAAATAAAATAGATTTTGACCTTTATAGATTAGCTTCTCACATTTTATATTACAATGTATATATGTTGTAATATTTGTATGCAGAAATCTTAAGAAGTTTAGCACATAAAGCATCTGTAAAAAATACAGAACAGCATAATTGCAGCAATACTGGTCATATTAAACTGCCAAATGAAAAGCTAAAAATTACCTTGACAAAACAGATCAATACTGCTTATATTCTTAAACAGTTTAATTTTGTGTGAAATAAAATAAAAACTGCTGTCAGTAACATTCTGTTTGTTAGTTCCAAGTCTTGCATGCTGTGTATTGCTTTACTATACCCTTGAGGGTCACACTGATGAGAGTGGTTAGATTGATGATAGTTGAGCTCTGCCTTTAAAGTTAGTGTTTTACTTGTCTTTTAGAAAATGTTCACATTTATTTAGTTAGCATTAACAGAACTCTGTGAAGCGTTGCTACATTTATTGGTGAATTTTAATACTTTCCTCTCAACCCAAACTGCGCTTGTTTCATATGCTAAAAAAACTCTCCCCTAGCTATTTATTTTTGGTATACACTGCTAGTGGTGCATGTGCAGGAATTAAGTGGCCACCAAATGGCCAAAGAGTGAAGAAGAAGCTGCTGTAGATTAGAGCAGTGGCAGATGGTGTGGCAACAGAGAACATGAAGCTGCCAGCATTGAAGTAGGGCAAACCCAGAGGTTTGTCTGCCACAATTTGCAGGCATACCTTTTCAGATGTAAAAAAAGGAAACAATGACCAAAAACAGTCTACTTTTATTGAGCTTCAAAAAAAAACCACATCCTTCCATTTATTTCTATACAGCCTTGCTTTTTCACATGATTAAGAGGCAATTAAAAAACCATCAAATTATTAACTGTAAAATTAACTGACTTGCTGAAAAGCACGCGCTCAAAAGCTGCGTGTGGATTATTAATGGCTGGAAATATAGTTATTAAATCAAACATTGTACTGCAGCTCCTGGAGCCATGTGGCTGCTAATTATTTTCCAAGAATATGTATACATATCTAATAATCTAAGCCTGTAGGCTTGTCTCTGCCTGTTAGTGTAACAAGATTCGTATTAATGAGATTGCTCTGTAATTGAACCAACTCCTGTATCCCTTGATAATGGTTGCATGTTAATCTGAATTTGCAGCCACAAAACATTCATCATACTTGCTCAAACAATAAACATTAACGTTGATTTGCCACGGGTATAAATGCTCTGTTAATTATTAGGGAAATAAAAGAGCACACACTCATAATTGTATCATTCAGCCAGAAAAAGGCGCAGTGTCCTCTGTTAGCCACTGTGTGTCAGCATGAGACAAATTGTTTCATTGAGCAGTCATAGTTGAGTGCTTAAGTTGGTAGAGAGGTAAGATGGGTGGAGGCGAATTCTGCAGCAGAAAGTGGTGCAGATTTCAGCTGAGGATAAGCGACAAAAAGGTTACCCTAAAAACCCAGGATTGCTATGACTAATACAGCCTGAAAATTGTGCAGTTTACACCTATATTCTGCCAAATTAATGTGTACCATTAACTCTTTAGTAATTGTGTAAACAATGTACGCTGTATTCTAGGAAGAATGTACTTGCATATTGTGGGCACAGACTAATGTGTCATTGAAAAGTTCTGTGATTACCCATTGCTGCTTATTTGATAAATATGAACAACAAATAAGTTTATAGCATTAGAAACATATAGCAGGGCAAATACACGGCCTGGCTAAAACAAAAGTCACACGCTGTAATATTTTGTTGGACCGCCTTTAGCTTTCAACGTGGTATTGTTTTGATAAGCTTATGCAATGTCACAACATTTATTTCCATCCAGAGTTGCATTCATTTTTCACCAAGATATTGTAGTAATGATGGGAGAGTCAGACCGCTGAGTAAAGTCTTCTCCAGAACGTCCCAAGGATTCTCAATGGGGTTAAGGTATGGGCTGGGTATTGTCATCTCGGAATAGGCCTGTATCATCAGAATATTCTCATCCATTGATGGAAATACCTGGTCATTCAGTATATTCAGGTAGGCAGTTGACCTCATTTTGTGGGCAAATAATGCAGCTGAACCTAGACCTGACCAACTGAAGCAACCCCAGATCATTACACTGCCCTAACTCCAGATGTTTACTTTTTTTGGCCGGGCAGTGTATAAAGACGATATGTGCATTTTTTAGGGTTGTTCAGACACCAGTGTCGATACTTGGCATTTTTACGAGAACTACTAGGGTCACAGCATTTGCAGCTACGACCAGACCCTGGTGCACCACCACTGTTCTGAAATCATTAGTCTGTATTGTTTTAAAACTGACTCACATGACTCTAAAGAAAAAGGTACCAGTAATTGGTATCTGTGTTACAGTTGCCTCCTAGCTTTTGAGTTTTTCTCAAGTCTAATGTTGGAGCTGCAAAAGTATCAGTACTTGTACTTGTACCAAGTACGGTATTTGGTATCTGTGCATCCCTAGCATTTCTATTAATTACGAATTAATTAATTTCTAGTAGTAGCATTGTCCATGTATGGAAAAGCAATACGTTCGCTTTAAAGGATAGTGATACCTCTGGTAGAATTGTTCTTTAAAAAATTCACTGTGAATCCAAGACAGTAGTTAAGTATTTTTGGCCGCATTTTGAACAGGAGAGACAACAGTCTGTTTTTAATCCAAAAATCCACAGTATATTATTTTTTTAAAATTTTGACATTAATTTTGACATGAAAATTGTAAAGATGCCATACACAGTATTTAAAGGGCTAGTTCACCTTTACCTTTTTTTGCATTTTTTTCTTTTTCTTTCAGGAATGGGGCTTTTTTTCACATCACCTAAAAGTCACATTAAAATGAGCACTCTCTGCAGGATTTCTTTTAGCATAAGTACATGTTTGCCATGGCAGTTCCCAACTACCTATAACCTTTGTTTGACTATTTAAAATGGGCAAAATTGATTTTAGAGAGTTATAATAATTTAGCAAGCGGCGCATGAACCGAACCCAAGCTGATTCACTCATCCATACAATGTACACATTCCTGCTTGTAAATGTCTATACCTGGTTGAGGAACATTGGTACTACAGTATATTAGAATAAGACCTGTAAAAGCATTTTACCTTCATATTACTACAATGTATGCGCAATGTTTTAGGCAAGGTTATACCTTTACTAGGTGCTTCACACACTGAAAATCCATTACTCATATACCCCCCAACCATTTTCACCCCCATTATATGGTGGACACATATGCTAATGCAAATATATCATCGATACCTGGGGAAGGAGTCGCCAATATACACACCTGAATAACTAAATGTGCCGAGCTACAACAATGAGCAATAAAAAAAAAACAATAAAAGAATCTGTGACTCAAAAGTCAGTGAATGAATAGTAAATAAATCATATGTTGAGTCTATAAATGTTCATAACTCTCAAGATGTCCATATATAAACCGCAATAGTAATTAATATTTCTTGTTCCTTCACCAAATGCACCATGTGCACCACACCAGATATAGGGGTGCTCACCTTATTGATAGACCCCAACAAAAATCAAATCAGGCAATTCCCTTCTTCACCAGGGAAGGGGGACCTCAGCTCCAATCACTCACAGATGTCCTCCAATTATGTAATCAGACCATCAGACAGATCTGTATATCACTTCTATAGTAGGAAACAATAACCTCCAATCTTTATCGAACTGTGAGATATTTCCTTTTAATAAATCATACTCTGCTTGGATGGTACGTGCTGTGGTGCTTGCTTTCTCTTTGTGGATAACACTATCCTGATATTGACATCCTATACTGAGGAGGCCTACAGTTCGATAAACTATTGCTGTTTATATATGGACATCTTCAGAGTTATGAACATTTATAGACATCACATCTGATCCATTTACTATTCATTCACTGACATTTGTTTGAGTCACAGATTCTTTTATTGTTTTTTTTGTATTGCTCATTGTTGTAGCTCGGCACATTTAGTTATTTATTTTTCACGTATACAGAGTCACAGTCGGTGTACATTCAGGTGGCTTGTAGCTGTTAGCTTGCTTTTTGGTGCAGTTCATTTTTAAATATAAATATACACACCTGCTGCAAAGAATGTATACGGACACATAAGGCGAAAGCTAATTGCATGGTAACTATCACGTACCTGACTGGAGACTCAGCTGAGAAGGGGGCTGCCTGTGCACCTCTCGTCTCACACCTCTGGAAGTAATGACAGGGGATGTAAGGACAGTGTGGAGAACCGGTGTCGATACTGGTGGCTGGCCGGTTCTTGAGGAGGCGCTTGAGTTCGTTGGACCAGCTGGTGAATTGGCAGGACCGGGATGACACCGGGACCTCCTGAAACCAGAGCACGGGTGTGAGGCCAACGGAGCACTGGCTATATGTCATTGCTCAGGGTATTGATGGAGCAATCCACCAACTGGCAGACCAGGACGGAAGTCAGGTTCAAGCCGAGGTCATACACAGGGAGTCGAATTTTGAGGGAGATGATCGAGAAGTGATTGAGCAACGGTATACGTTGCTCAGTTCCCGATCTATTGAGCCGATGTGTGACAGTTTAATTGTCATACGTTGGCTCGAACTATGAGGATGAGTGATTTTCACTCAACTCATAGTTCTGCTTTAAATGACTCCCAGGGGGTGATTTACTAACCTAAACACACGCACGCAATAGGTGCGTGTGATTTTTACACAGCAAAACATATTTATCAACCAAAAAGTCTCTAAAAGCATATTTCCACTAATGCCATATATGGAAAAATCATGCACATGATGCATATATAATTCTGCTTCACAGTTTAGTGGTGGTTAGCTCATGCATTTACATTCCTGCATTCATCAATGCAAGCAACACAATGTAGAGCTAATTTACACAACATCACCTTGCAATTTATGCAGGGCTTTGCACAACACACCTGCTGGGAGGGAACACACTACAGAGGTGTATACTTGTTTGCGGCGTGTTTATAAGGTTAGTAAATCAACCCCCCAGTGTCACTTAACCAGGAGAACTCATGACACACTGTGAGTGCAGGGCATCACTACGGTCATAAGTGAGGATCACCCATCCTGGAAGAGGATCCTGTGACCACCAACAAAATATCCACTATGCCACCTGAGGCAGCACTGAAAATACTGAGACCGTCCCAGCTGCGGCAGTCTCAGTATACCGTGAGCTGTAGCTTGCGATATACTGAGCTTTGGGTCATGGGAGGACGTTAGTATATTTCCTCCCGTGACCCTTAAGGGAACTATGGGGAAAACACTTACCCCATAGTTCTCTTTTAACTCAGAAAACTGAGGACATCTTTTGGTGGAGAAAAGGACAGTTAGGGATTAAATGAGAGTATTGTAACCTGAATTTTTATTAACGCTGCCTGGGGACCATATAAAAATAGCCCAGAGTTGGGTGTTAAACCCATTGATTAGATTTTGACCTGTAGTAGGCTCTCAGTGTCACAGGAAGAACTGTTTTGTCTTTCCTTAGTAAGACCTCTCTTAAAATAAACTGCTTAGCTTTGGGCATAGGCTCACAAAATTTATTCTGGAACTAGACAGAGTTCAGCAACAGGACACAACATTAATATAGGTTATGGCAAGATTTTACACATGATAACAGTCTTTTCATAAAGCACTGCTTGCCTGAAAAAAGCAACCATTGAGAAAGCATGGAAACTTCAAACAACCATATTCAAAGTCAATAAGAAGAAAATCCTGGAGCAAAGTGCCTTCAACAGTGGGTAGAAATATTTTAATATTGCAGGAAACATCATTTCAACTTTCCTAGCAATAAAAGTCTCACACATGCTATGTTATCTGATTTGCATTTTTTTGTGTGACATATTAGAAGAGCTAAATTTAAAGTTTATATAAAATATAAAAATACCGTACAAACTAAAAGCTAGTTGTATAGTCACCAAAAGTAGTCACAAAGGCACCAAACATGTAGTCACCGACTCGTTAGGTGATCACTTCATTGGACATTGAGTTATTTAGTGCTTGAAGCAGAACTTCAGCCAAAAATAATAAGATAAAATGAATAGACCATTAAAATAATATTAAAACTGATTTGCTGCAATATTTACCTTTATTCTAGAGATTTCCCCCCACAGTAATTTTTTCTTCCACTAGGTGTCCTCATTCTAATAACCAGCATCATACAACCTACTTTGTCTGAGCCCAGGTCATCCTGGACCCACTCCAGCCTATGATTCTATAGTGAAAGAGGAAGAAGTACAGTGATAAGCTCATCTCCCTGTCACTCTGCTTCCTCTTCCTACCAGCTTGCTTCTTGTCAGCACATAAACTGATTGGCTTCTTTTTCTTCTTAATACTCTCACTCTTCAGCTCTCCTGTACAAGGATGATTCTAGGTCAAATTCAAGTAATTACACTGCTTGCATTTCAAAAATATATTTAATGATGTATTGATGATTTAATGGCTTCATTAATATGCATCTTTTATATTTGTCTGCAGTTTAGTTTTAAGGCATAGGGCCAATTTAGTAATGGTAGCATGGTTACCCTTAGCAAATTTAAGATATTGCTGGAAATACATTGCCCTGCTCTGATATTTTATATTTTATTCATAAAATGCAGGCATAGTGTGGAGACTACAATGTCCTGTCATATGTTCTTTTTAAAATGCTGCAGAGAAAGCATGTGGATAGAAAGGTGTTATCCAACATTTTAAGGTCAGGTGACAGGTTTCCTTCTACTCCCTAGGCACTTTTTTTTTTCATTAGAATTAGAATGAATAGGATTTTTCTTGCTTCGGTATTCTAAAGTGCTAACAGCATTTACAACCCCAATTCCAAGAAAGTTGGGACGCTGTTTAAGATCTAGATAAAAACTGAATACAATGATTCGCAGATCTCATTAATCCATATTTTATTCACAATAGAAAACATATCAAATGTTTAAACTGAGAAAATGTACCATTTTAAGAAACAAAAAAGGTAATTTTGAAATTGATGGCAGCAACATGTCTCAAAAAAGTTGAGACAAGGCAACAAAAAACTGGCAAAGTAACTGGCACTAAGAAGGAAGAGCTGGAAGAACATTTTGCAACTTCTCTGGGCCAAAGCTCATTTAAAATGGTCTTTCACAAAGTGGAAACTGTTCTGTGGTCACAACAAATCTGACATTCTTTTTGGCAACCATGGGTGCTGTGACCTCCAGACTAAAGAGGAGAGGGACCTTCCGGCTTGATATCAGTGCTCTGATGGTATGGGGGTGTATTAGTACGTATGGAATGGGTAGCTTGCACATCTGGAAAGGCACCATCAATGCTGAAAAATATTTCCAGGTTTTAGAGTAGCATGTGCACACATCCAGACAATGTCTTTTACAGGGAATGGCTTGCATACTGCATCTATGACAACAGCATGGCTTCATAGTTAACTGGTCTTCTTGCAGTTCCTGCAGTTCATCAATTCGAAATATTTGTGTTGATAAAAGAAGAGGAGATGCTACACCGTAGTAAACATGGCCCTGTCCCAACTTTTTTGAGACCTGTTGCTGCTATCAATTTCAAAAGCACCTTAATTTTTTCCTTAAAATGGTACATTTCTCAGTTTAAACATTTGATATATGTTCCATTGTAAATAAAATATACGTTTATGAGGTTTGAAAATCATTGCATTCTGTTTTTATGTAGATTATACACAGCGTCCCAACTTTTTGGAATTAGGGTTGTATGAAGCACACAATAGCACTTTATATTTACTGTATAGTGCCACAGGAACTTTTATTAGAAAAAAGTGGTATGTCCTTCAAAAGGTCATACTACAGTTTTATTTAAAAAAACCTGTGCTGAAAGACATATATGGGCTGCTATTAGTGACCTTCTTAAAATGCCAATTATCTGGCAGTCATGCTAATCCTTTGACTTTAGTACTTTCAGGCTAGGTTTACACTGTTATGGTGTGCTGCATTAAAGGAGAACTATGAGGTGAGTGCTTTTCACTCACCTCACAGTTCTAGCCGACCTGTGACAATGAGACTGTCACAGGTTGGCTCAGTAGATCGGGAGTTGAGCGAACACATACCGGCGTTCGCTCACCTCTCGATCCTGTCACGGCTCTCTGCCATGACAGGGGAGGGGCTGGATTCCCTCCTCCCCACTCCGATCCGCCAGCGCTGACTGGCGGAACGGACGGGGGAGGGGGCGGGTACAGCTGGCTCTGCCTCTAGATAGGCAGAGCCAGCTGTCAGTCACGCAGCTGGTCGTCAGTCAAGCGTCAGTCAAGCAGCAGCTCGCGGTATACTGCGGCGTCTCAGTATACCGTGAGCTACAGCTTGCGGTATACTGAGCCTAGGGTGACGCTAGTTTGTGTCCTCCCGTTACCCTAAGAAGAACTATGGGGAAAAGCCTTAACCCCATAGTTCTCCTTTGAGGCTTCTGTTTTAAGGAGGCGTTGTCGTTAGCACCTATGACTTGCAGCACTCAGGGTCCCTGGTTCAAATCCAGTCAGGACACTATCTGCTCGGAGTTTGCATGTTCTCACTGTGCTTCCTCCGAGTACTCCAGTTTCCTCCCACACTCCAAAGACATGCTGGGGGGTTAATTGGATCCTCTCTAAATTGTCCCTGTATGTATACAAGTGAGATAGGGACCTTAAATTGTAAGCTCCTTGAAGGCAGGCACTGATGTGAATGTGCAACTATGTAAAGCACTGTAACAATAGTTACAACTTGTGAGATTTTTGCTGTTGTTTTGTGCAATAAAACATGGACTCAAGGTGTCTAGTTACTGACAGTGTAGCTTGCATGTCATCTGACACATTTTCACTTGATTTCAGGTTCAACAATACAGAGAATACGGTTTCATTTTTTCCGAAATCCAGATACGGATAAAAATTAGTATTTTCCGGTTTGACCAGTAATGATTTTAAACCAATCATTTTTGATATATATATACATATATATATATAAAGTGCACATTTAACTTTGCAATTTGTCCTAGTTATAATAACACAGAAATTGAAGTTATAGACAATGTACAAGGTCTTTTTTAGTTTTGTATTTAATTTTGTACATTTTTGAAACACAGTGCTACAAAACAAAAAGAATGAACAAAAATAATGGAAATTTCGAAAAATGCTAGAAAATCATAGAAGGACAACTGGTCAACTGGTTAAGAAGAATAAGGCAAATAAGACATTAATTAGAGTTAATTAGGGTTAACTATAGGTTATTTAGGAGTTTCTGCAGTTAAAGTTACATAGTAGATCATATGACAGCCTGGTATCTGCACGCAACAGCTTCAAGCTACTACTTATTATAACTTGTTCAACTTATTTCAGTGTAAATATGGTACTCAATAATTACTGAAGAAAGAGCTGCTGTCAACTGATTTTTTTACACAAACCGGGGCCTCAGCT
>NW_017306950.1:614639-617785 GCF_000935625.1 Nanorana parkeri | reverse complement strand
GATTTAAATAAAGTATATCTAAACCAAGAACATTCATTTTTTGCAGCTCTCCAGTCCTCAGATGTGTTGGTTGCATTTGTCTCATTTTATTCAGGCTAGGTACATTTTCTGAAAATTCTTGTTGATCCTTTTAAAAATATTATGTTCTTGTAACTTCCTATGCACTGAACCTAATTCTCAATTTTTTTTATCTGGCTTCCCAGCTATCTTTTGTAAATCTTTATGTAACGAAGAGGGGGATTGTAGTCTGTAGTTTGTAGTACAAATGAGTTAGGAACATGGATTTTTTTTTGGGTGATCAGTGGATCTACAGAAAATTGACACTTTTGTCCCATAGTCACATCCAAAGGAAAAACAAAAAGCTCAGAGAAAGATGCAACTGACTTCTCTTTTCCTGGTCACAGATGTAGGCCCTATCTGAAGAATTCCAAGAAGAATGCAGGCCATCTGGGAAATATATTTTCTCCAGGGTCTTCTGGTTCTGCTCAAAGCCATCCTCCATTTGGATATACTGTATTTGAAACAACTCTCTTGGGAGCCTCCCAAACCATATACTTACATATACTTACCATATAAGTGCAAAAATGTACATTATTCTTCAGAAGCTACAACAAGATGGAAATTTCTTCATGGGAAACTTCAGACAAAAACTAGTGGTCAAAGTGAATCAAGGTAGCTATTGCTGGTTGCATAGTGTTAAAAATACCCCTAGGCCACTCACTCTGTTATCCCTTGCAGAATATGCTGGGAAGTGATTCTCATCAATCAGCCATGCAGCATAAATTGGACTGCATGTACAACAAAAAACGTATTTATACATCTCTCATCATCCATTAATAAAGGTAGTACCTTTTCACCTTACTTAGCTCTTTAGTGCTTTTTGTGCCTTTTTTGTCTCCTGATGCCTTCACAGGGTTGAAATCATTCTTACTATTTCAGAATCCAGTTGGTGTAGCTGGCCGAACGTTCCATGGAGCTTCTGGAATATGAAGGTGTGCCCAACTAAACTACAACTTTCATGACCCCTCAGACTGCTTGCATAATGTGGTTGAAATCATGAGAGTGACTAGTGGCTGGGTGAGTGGTCCTGGGTGTGAATAAACAAAGCCGACTCAGCAACTACTGGCCCCTGGTGGCAACCCCCTACACGCACTGCTGACATTATGATGTCTATGGGGGTGAAATGACTAGTCACCTTGCTCACAGAAAGAAGGCAGAGGTGACTGGTCATTTTGAAGAGAATTGGGGGCCTCCTTAGGGTTACTATGTCTCCTTTTTTCAAAGATTCTAGAACAGCAGCTGAAAAAAAAGAGCATGGCAGTGTGTGAATAGAGCATTTCTCTGCATAAGTATTTATTTTTGTTTGTGGCTGGCATTAAAGTAACACTAAACTCAGGACTTCAATTTAAAAAAATGCATTTAAGTACCCTAGCTATAAACAAAACTGTATCTTATTTGTGTAAAACTCAGCTGTAGATCCTCCAATCATCTCTGAATTTGTGCTGACACTGCCCTTCCTTCTGGAGAGTGGTTACTAGACTTGTCAAAATAAATGAAAAGGGAAAAACAAATAATTATGCGGTTTCAGATTCAGAGGCAACGGACCTCTGTATCCGAAAGCGCACAATTGAAAAAAAAAACCGTGTGGCGGCTATATTGGCCACCGTCACGCTCTGCGCATGCATGCCACCATCTTGCCATCCTGGAACCATTACTTCACCTGAAGCCGCCGTTGGGTGACGTCATGCGCATGTATGGGCGCTGCCATCTTGCACACAGCAAGATGCCGGTGCCCATACAAAGCGAGATACACAACCGAATATAGTTTTTCGTATAATCAGGCATATAATATTTTGTTATTTCAAAAGCGGTCGAACTGTCGAATCAATGGAATTTTATGATTCAGCAAGTTCGTCTGAATCTGAATGCACATGTTTAGTGGCTACTTCTGTTCCCCATTGTCCCTGTGTGTGTTGTAAAGTAGCCACCTCCCCAAGCTCGCTCCTGTGATGGACTACAATCTCAATGCACATTAGTAAACAAAATGTGAGATTGTAGTCCATCACGGGAGTGAGCTCGAAGCAGTGGCTACTTTACAACACACACACACAGAGACCATGGGGGACAACAGTAGCTACCCTTCAAAAGGAAGGATGGTGTCAGCACCAATTCAGAGATGATTTGAGGATCTACAGCCGAGTGATACACAAATAACATCAAATTTTGTTAATAATAGTTAAGGTACTTGAATGCATTTTTAAGTAGGGATGCACCGATATATCGGCCGAAAATGGCACTTTTGGCTAAATGCTGAAAGTGCCATTTTTCTGTCAATATAGCGGTGCATCCCTGCTTTCTTACCTCCCCGCTGGGCGCTGCTCTGTGTCCCAGCGAGGAGGAGAGAAAGTGTCACAGGCGGCCGAGCGCTGTGGGAGGAGAGCGCTTTGAGTGGCCGGCGTCTCTCCTCCCCGCACCGCTCAACCTCCTGTGACAGCTGTCAGGAAGGAGAGCGAGGTACAAACACTCAGCGATCAGTAATTGCTGAGTGTTTGTAAATAATAGAGGATATAGTATGGTTACTATATCCTCAATTATGAATTAATGTAAAGTGATCTACATCACCTCCTGTTCATTCATGATTGTGGTTATAGTAAACACACAATATCCACATGTTATACATAAACAGGAACACTCAGTATAGAGGCTTCCTGTTCTTTTATAACAGGGGCTGCAGAAAATGTTAAAAGGGAAATACCAGGGGTCTGTTTAGATCCCTAATATTACCCGGAAGCACCTGAAAGTTAAGTAAAAAATAAAAAAACATTTAATACAAATAAAAAAATAAAAATTAAATATAAAAAATGTAAATATTTATAAAAAAAAAAACATTAAATATTTTTTAAAAATTGAAAAAGTTATAAAAAAAACATTTTTGGTTTCGGCCTAAATTTTTTTTTAAATTTCGGTTTTGTTCCACCTCTATTTTTAAGACTTACTTCTGGATTTAGTGTCACTTTAATTTTTAACCACTTCAAGACCAGGTGTTTAGACCCCCTTCCTGGCCAGGCCATTTTTCAGTATTCAGCGCTGCGATACTTTGACTGACGTTTATTCCGTCATGCAACGCTGTACTGAATTAATTTTAA
>NW_017306950.1:598193-614620 GCF_000935625.1 Nanorana parkeri | reverse complement strand
TGGCGGGGGGGACAGCAGAGGGAGGGGGGGCCGCACCGATCGTCGCTAAATACAAGCGATCCGCCGGCTTTACAGCCGGCGGATCGCATGTATATTAACGGGCATCGTTAATATAGAGCTCCTGGCCGGCCGTTTTTTTACTACGGCCGGCCCGGAGGCAGTTAAAGCTGTTCTCCACGTATAACAAAAAGGCATGCTCATGCATCTTTCATTATCCACTAAAGTTAGAATTATCGTTTTGCTGCCACTTTTTTAGATCAGTGGAATTTGTTGGCTGCATGCCCTAAGTAGCTTCTGGTGTTTACAGCCAGACCACAATCCCCATGACAACTAGGGCTGCCTAAATGACATAAATGGGGTAATGGGCGTGAACCTACAGATTGTAAAAAGAACTATGGGGACATGGATCTGACCAGTCACCCTGGTTATAGAAAGCAGCCACCCTCCTTAGGGTGACTATGGCTGCTTTGTTTAACAACTTCCAGCGGGTTCATGCAAATGTATGTCCTGGGCTGGAAGTAGTTATACCAAGAACAGCCATGTTCTTGGTACCGTTTTAAACAGCAGGAGATTGCTGTTTAAATACAAGCGATCCAGTGTCTGTACAGGCGCCGGAGCACTTGTACGATGCGGCGCCATGTCCCCCTTTGCCCCCTCCTCCACCGCTGTCGCCGCCGTCAGCTTCCTGGGCTTCACTGTCCCCCATGTGAGCCCAGGACCTGCATGGAGGGTCTCCCTTGATAGCCGCAGATCTCGCCTTCGATCATTGGACCCGGAAGCGATGTGCATTACATCATGTCTGGTGTCACTGGGCACATTCTCTGGCTCCTAGAGCCAGAAGGAGAAGCTGATGAAGCAGATCTCTGCTTCATCAGCTTCTTTGGGGTCACTAGGTAACGTTAGGGGTCTGCAAGACCCCTGATGTCTCCATAAAGAGGACCTGTCACATTATATTTGCTATTACATAGCGGACTTGTTAGTAACATTAAAAAAATGCTGAAATTTCCCCTGCCCCCCACGTGCATGCACATACAAGGCAAACACGCGTCAGATGCGCCTACGTGCAAGAAAAAAATTGAGCCACACATGTTACATATTGTCGCGAGCGTTGGAGTGAGAGCAATAATTCTTGGCCCATCAGTCACTGTTAGCACTAAACTGATGAGCCTTAAAAGCGTTTAAAGTGTTGCCTATGTGAAAGTTTTTTGCAGTTTCACGGACGCACGCAATTTTAAGGCTTGACATGTTTGGTATCTATTTCCTCTGCATGACCCCATCTTTTATATTTTACCAACAAATTGGGCATTATATTCTGTTTCTGTGCACTGTTTCTGTGCACTAAATTTCCTAAAAATACTTGTTTGATAAACATTTACGCAAATATCATGCCACATACAAAATTGCAACTAGCATTTTTTTATTCTACAGGGCCTCTGCGTTCAGAAAATATAATTGTTTGGAGGTCTGAAGCTGTTTTCTAGCCAAAAATTCTGATTTTATCATGTGTGTGCAAATGTAAGAAATTGCTCCGTGCAGCAAGTGGTTAAAGATTTCACAGCACACAAACAGAGCTAAACAAAAACCATGAAAGTATGTAAAAAAACAATTTCTCTGCATATGAATGTATTATCTTTATGGCCGGATTTTGAGTTTAGGTGGACCTAACAGGCAACTTGAGCTGTGTTATATTATTTCTAAGAAGCTGCAAGGATGGCCTAATTCAGTTTATGCCAGGTAGATGAGCATTGATTCCCTGCTTAGTCTGCATGAAGGCAATATAGTAAGTGACATTGTATCACTAGGGATTTAACTAGGTGGTCTCTCTGGGTTAACTCCAGGTACCTGCAGGGGCAGCCACTTGTCCTTCACTCTTACTGGTGGTTCTCATGCTGGGAACTTTAACTACAGGCTGGGCATTATAGTCTTATAGGTTGCCCAGTTATGACCCATCTGGTTCCTATTCTTCATATGTTTGTTGCCTGCCTTGGGCATCTGATCGGGTCCGCCTGAAAAAACAACAGATGGACCCGCTGGGAGTGGCTGTGTGAAAGTCTTAGGGGGTTATTCACAAAGCTGCCAAAGGCAGCCAATGAACAACGTTCAGCTATTCACTTCAGCCTTGTGCGGCTGATTCCCCCCCCCCCCCCCCTCTGGATGACGCAACTCACACCCTCTTCTCTCAGCACCCCAAGTCAGATGGATTCACGGCGTAGAGGCATCTATTTTTAGCCTGATATCTTTGATCTATTTTGATCAGGACATTATACTCAGCGATTGCGGCCCTGGCTGTTTTTCTCCCATTGTCTGGGGATACTTACGCTTTTTCTACCTCTATGCATCGTCTCTGATCAGTATGCCCTATGTGCCTCCACTGTCTTTTCCTGGGGTCTGAGTCACCTTCCTCCTTGATGAAGCGCGATAGATGCGAGAAACGCGTCGGACCATTCAATACTATTTTCTGATGGGGGTTCCAGCTAAGACATTTTGATTTTCTACTCTTGATCATGCACTTCAATTGATGTATATATGACCATTAATTTGACATGTTGCACATTTCTATCATGATATATATATGATCTCAATTATGTATGTTGAAGTCTGGAACTCAATGCATTTTGGAGGTGTCTTTGTGTTTTTACATTAAATTTCAGATATTTTTCTAATGATCATGTAATTAAATAAATTATATTTTTAAAATCAATTCAACTTATTTGTGATTCATCAATTTGGTGCCTATAAAGCCCCACTTTCTCTTTTTTTTGCTATTTTTTGCTCTGTCCAGACACTAGCCAAATTCTACCAAACACATACCTGAAGTCTATGTTTTGAATATTTTGGATAATTGGAGATACGGGGATCAAAGGGAGTTAAAGGAATGCTAGGTTGTGGTTTTGAAGCAGACAAGCAAATACTTGCATAGTGTAGCAAGTTTTATTTATTATATTAAAAAGACAGTGGCATAGTGGTTAGTGTTGGAAATGCAACAGCATAATGATTGTATTACTGACATTCAGAGATGTAATATTGTCTACTGAGCTGTAGATGGCACTGTGGTGCAATGTTAGTCTCTGTGCTTATGTATAATTATCTATGATACACAGGAAGTTCTATCCGTATATACTGTATGTACGGTATGCTGTATTATGTTGTATTCTGATATAACGTTCTCCTAAGCAGGTAAAACCTAATTCAGCATTCCTCAAGATCTTAGTGTTTAATCTAAACACATAACCAATGCTTAGCACTTCTACCTTGCTGCACTGGAGGTGCCTGGTTAAAATCCCAGTCAGGACGCTATCTGCAAGGCGCTTGCATGTTCTCCCTGTGCTTGCGTGGGTTTCCTTTGGGTACTCTGGATTCCTCCCATACTCCAAAGACATGTTGGTAGGTTAATTGGCTTCTGTCTAAATCGGCCCTGCATGTATGCATGTGAGATATTACATTGTAAGCTCCTTGAGGACAGGGACTTATGTGAATGTGCACTGTGTAAGGCGCTGTGTAAATTGTTGGTGCTTAAAAATACCTGTAATAAATAAAAATAAATAAAAGTAATACACTCACAGGTATAAATCTTACACAGGAAGTGTATATGAGGGATGACTTAACCAGGAGCTGCCTGCAATACCCCAGGATGGGTGTCTGGCTAAAGTGAAGCTGAAGGCCTGTCGTGTGGAATGCATGCCAGCATTAGCGCACAAGCAACTTTCACCTGATATGCCATTTCTTCCCTGAGTCTATGTGTATGTAATTACAGGATACTGTTTTTGATCATGCGTTTTGGGGAAGCTTATCCCCTTCATCAGCTTGACAACAGTGTTGTAAAAGTAGCTATTTAGGGATCTCTCCAAAGAGGTTAATTAGCAAAAAAATTGGTGGCATTCAGTGGCAATTAGCCAACACTACATTCCTTTCATCGAAAGCACTATTGGACTTCTCAGTACTAACCTATACAAATGGCTTTATGTATACAATTAGGAGCAACAATTTAACCATTTTATACAGAGACACTATAGGGTTGATGTATATTAGCTTCACCTAGCATATGTCTCAGCAAATGCCGTTCACATGGCATGACAGCTACAAGGTGGAGCTATAGGACCATAGGAATTTTCTATGCTCCTCTGTGCCATCTGTAATGCCTTGAGAACAGCATTTGCCTAGCTATACGCTGTGTGAAGCCTGTATACGTCAGCAACCATATATCATATTTCTGAATTGAGCAATTCTATTTTTGTTTTTAAACAATAATCTATCAACACAAAAGGAAATAAACAGAAGAATGTTTATTGGCAATGGGCCCAAGATTACCTTTCTTGATCAATAATCAGCCTCTTTAAAAAAAAAAACACAACTGGTCTAGATCCACCCAATTTATTACTTGTGGAAACTCACATCTTTTCATTCATTCACTGCAAAATGTCTTAACTACAAACATTCAGGTACCAAAGCTGCCACAATTCTCATTCTACAAACCAAAAATGCAGGCATAATTTTGAAAAAATCTAATTAGATTTAATTTTAATGTGCAGTCAGGGCAATTATGACTTGACAATAAAAGGGAGCTTGCTATTTTAAAGGGTAGCCTTAGCAATGCACCTAATTATTATAATTATTGTGTACCTAATGATATCTAATAGGAATCAACAACGCAAAATAAGTGTAGTGATTGTTCAGCAGGGTGGCCTGTACATTCACAAGAAACATAAACAAGTTAGATTCATGTCTCTGCAGATGGTTATATTAAAGGATGTGTGCTCACCGCAGAGCTACTAGCAGCAGATTAGCTGTATTAGAGCTCAACAGACCAGTAATAATCCATTGTAATGGACCGCACAGCTGTGTATTAAAATTATGAAACTGGATTTTCCCCCAACTAGTTGTTTTAACCTGCTGAACAGCTCACAGTAAGGACAAGCATGCTGTGTAATTATGATGTTTGATCCTTTGCAGCTGGTTTAGTTAATACATGTAACTCCTACACTGCCATTCTTTAGAAGAAAAAAAAATGACGGCTGATTGGTTGTTATGGGCAACATATCTACTTTACAGAGGTATGACAGATGCATTAGCATGCAACAAAACTGTTTTTATTCCCAAACAAGTTAGTGTAAATGCAAAAGCAGCTGAAAGCGGAAGGATCTAAAACATAAAAGTGAATACTTTAAAGCAGGCTACATTTGCTTGTGTACACCAAACCTTATTCAGTGAAGCAGTGCAAGAATGAGGATGGGCAAAGTGCAGCCACATACAACAACTGATCTGTGTACAATAAACTGAAATCTGATTTGATTCTAGGAGCTCATTTGCTTGACACTTACTACCTAACTCAATAAGGTGTTCTTATTTATAAATGCTAACCCACAGCAATTAGTCAGGATCCATCTGGTAGTAGTCTCACCTGTGCACAGTGAATTCTGATTGGTGATTATGGGTTGCTTCACTTAAACCATCAAGCTCAGCCCCACTACCAATCAATTATCCACCATGGAGCCTCCCACCCCTGCTGTATGCTATGTTGTTTTTTTTCTTTTTCATTTACCTATTTCCAAAGCACAGCGGGTTAGTGGTTTCTGAGTTCTACCCCCATAGACTTGCATTGAGTTCTAAGTTCGAGTTAGAACTTTTTCCATGTTCGAAAGTTCGAGTTAGAACCGAACACGGGGGTGTTCGGCTCATCACTAGTGGTTAGCACTTCTGCCTTGCAACACTAGTGGTCCTTGGTTTGAATCCTGGTCAGGGCACCATCTGCAAGGCATTTGTATGTCCTCCCTTTGCTTGTTTATTTATTTACTATTGGCATTTATATACTGCCGACAATTTACGCAGCGCTTTACACAGTGCATATTCACATCAGTCCCTACCCTCAAGGAGCTTACAATCTAAAGTCCCTATCTCACATGCATACATATGAGGGTCAATTTAGACAGGAGCCAATTAACCTACCAACATGTCTTTGAAGTGTGGGAGGAAACCCCCGCACGCACAGGGAGAACATGCAAAATCCTTGTAGATAGTGACCTGGCCTGGATCCAGCTACCCCCAGTGCTACCTTGCAGACGTGCTATCAACTTTGCCACTGTGCTGCTTGTGTGGTTTTCCTCCAGGTACTCTGGTTGTGTTTCCTCCTATACTCCAAAAAGACATGCTGGAAGGTTAATTGGCTCCTGTCTAAATTAGCCCTGTATGTATGCATATAGGAGAGGGAACTTAGATTGTAAGCTCCTAAAGTGCTGCATGCATTTTTGGCGCTATATAAATACCTATAATAAATTATTAAGTCTTTAAGGCGGTCAAGTGACACGTGGAGTTCTCTTCCTCTTCAGTCTATTCTTTTTGATGGGTGGTCCTCCAGATTCAGAGTACTGATCTGATTCTGCCAGTGCAGCTGCTTCAACAGACTATGAATGTAGGGTGCTGTGGTGACACCACCTGAGGGGACAATGCCCATGATGTCGTGCATTCAGAGTATTGTCCCTATCATCCTGGCTGAGTGATGCTGGACATCGGGAAGACTAAGGACATCTTGTAGCAGAAAAGTATTACTATAAGGGGGCAGCTTCAGATTATGTGAGTGACTATTGCAGTATTTACAAAACAAAATTTAGCCTGGAGTTGGGCTTTGAATTGACACTTTGGCCCCATTCACACTAAGCGACACTTACCTCGAGCGGATTTCCGACATGGGCGACATGGAGTTGTACATTAAGACAGCTCCATTGAAAATCATTGGCCGGCGACTTCTCGCGATATTGCACGGTATCGCGGCGGAAATCCTGGGATTTTTTCGCTCAGTGTGAATGGGGCCTTAGGAATAGGAAAAGTTTTTGAACTGGGACAGTGGATATTGATTTTTGAACTTTTTTGAACAAACCAGTCATTAAGGCTGTTGGCAACGTGACCTAATGACCTTTTGAATATGAATGCATCGTCAAGTACAGTTTTAACTTCTATCCTAACAAAAAATCCTTTTTGTTTTTTTTAAATAAATATTAAAGTACATGTTTGCCTTAGATTACAGAGGCAGATTTCATATTATTGCTTCGCATATAAAATATTAAAAAACAACTTAAACTATATCCGTAGCTTAATCCACATCCCTTCTCCACCGTTAAAGAAAATATAATCACTTCACTAAATGGATTTCCCTATGATAAGAATGGATTATATTTCATGTCCTTGTATGAAATATGACCTATATATACAAACCCAATCATATTTTTCTAACGTCATTGTCCTTAAGAGGTTTATATTAACTTAAGTCTTTGAAATGCATTTGAAACCCAATCCATTTTATAGAAGAACAAAGATGTATTTAAAAGTGTATGATAACTTAAAAAACAACAAAATCATCAACAAGGATCCATCTGTCAGAGCACAGCGTTTAACCATTTCATACTCAATGGAATAAACTACATTGAGTCAATCTACCTGGCATTTATAAAAGCGGGAAATATACTGGTAGTCTGTGTAAAGGACTAACTGAAAATGTAAACTGAATTTGACATAATTTATAATTGATGTCACATTTTTAGGTTTAAGAGTACAGGCTAGCTTATTCAATAATAGTTCACCTAAGTTCGCTCTTGGCATCATTTATATTTCTCTGTTTCCTCACCACACCATTTAGCTTCCAAGACTGGGAAGTGACTTGTTGGAGCTTACACACAGTTATGGTCTCCTTCCTTGACCCCATGTGACATTACTACTAATAATAAAGCATCAGCCCTATCACATGAGAGAGGGGGAGGGAGTCACATGATCATCCATGCTCTGAAAATGTTGGGTATTTCACTTCTCTACTCCTGACTGAAGCAGAGCAGTAGACCAAGAAATGGCAAGGATATGCTTCTGTGGGAGAGAAGATAACTGAACATTTTACTTTGTCCTGCATAGGCAAAGGTAAGTATTCTGTGTAAATCAGTGGATAAATACTAAGCCCATAACATGTCCTAACCATTAACCACACTACCGATGGAAGCATTCAGCTAGCACTGGTAAAAATATGTTATAAAAAATGACCCCCAAGAAGTCATCAGTGCAGCAGAAAATTGTTCCCCTTTCCAAAATATCCCTTACACACCACTTCCAACTGTTTACCACCCCCTCACTGTTTCAGTCGGAGCACGCTCTCAACGGCATCACCGTTTTGTCTCTTGATCCACCTGACATAGAGACGACCGCTGACAGTACCTGTTATACAGCATCCAGATACAGAGTGTCCTTGGCCGCAACGGCTCAGGCCGGCCAGCTGAGTTTCTGCGGCAGACAGCTGTTCCTTCACCTAATTGTTTATATAAGATTTCAGCCGTCCACACCACTGGGCTCTACCTGGCTGTTTCTTCCCAGGGGCTCCGCCTGACTACCTCGAGTGTTTCCTAGGACATCCTAAATGTGAGTTTTTCACAATTGCATACAAACAGTAGTAGCGCTCTTAATACATATATTGTCTCTTTTTTGCTACCACAGGGTCCCTCTCCCTGTTTGAAAGAGTTTGCACACTGTATTTTTTGTTTATTTCGCCCCCTCCAGCTAATTTGTACCCTTTGGTAGTGCACTTGTCCTTTTTGTCCTTGCCTTTCCAAAATATGACACCCATATTTTAGATGATATCAGCTGAAAATTTCAAGTCAAACCTAACTTTTAAATTATGTTAAGAACCGTGTGGGAATATGTGTATGACCCTTACACATCTAACATCTAGCCAGTAACAGGGAAAAGATCTGTAAAGGAGAAACTACAGGCAATACTGGTGACTAGTAATTTGCCCTCTGCTTGCTTTTTGGCCACAGCTTTCACAGTTCAAGTTCTCTTTGAACTAACACTAAAAACAAAATAGGAGAATTTAATTGATATGATTCTATTAACTTTCCAGTTGGTGAATGATGATGTGGCACACTTCTTGAAATAAGCATATTAAAAATGGTGTCATTATATCTGGACTGCTCATTAAAGGTTTCCAAAACAAATAGCCCAAGGGCTTGCAATTTACAAGCAGAAAAAACATAGAGTGACTGGCTATAGCTAGGTATAAAAGAATGATACAGTCAGCTCTGCAGTTGCGTTAAGGTGACACGCCCTGGCAGGTGACACCGGCTCACCCGAGGCACAGAGTCTAAGCACCAGCCAGTTTTCACCAGAGCTCCTGATGGTGGAGATGGGTTTAGCTGCTTGCTGGTACCAGGTCATGGCTCCCAGAATCGCTCCCAACCAAGGAATGAACGAGGAGAGGAGGGCTTCAATGAGGAGACAGTAGTCCAGTGTATGGTCAGGATAAGCAGAGGTCCTGAGAGGAGATAACCAGAGAATGCAGGAGAGGGCAGGAGAAAAGAAACATCCTGTTTTTTTTCTCCTGCCCTCTCCTGCATTCTGCGTGAGCATTGTCTGATCCAAGCAGGTGTTGATGCAGGTGGTTAGCACAGAGTGGTCAGGCGATCCAGGTCATCAATGAGTAGTCCATAGATAAAGCAGGAGATGAGAGTGTAGTTGGGTCCAAGTAGAAGATCAGGGCAGGAGGCAAGCAGAGTCTGGGTCTGGGTCAGCAAACAGGAAACAATAGCAGTATTAAAGCTCTTTGTACACACAGGAAGCTGGCTTGTAGACACAGCACCGGCCCCTGTCAGAGCTGGTGCTTATACACCCCTCTGAATCAGAGGCAACAAACCCAGCACCACTTCAGGGTGCTCTGGATGTTCTGGTCTGGATTCTGGGGCTATCATTAGCCATACAAGCCCGGATTCTGTAAAAGCCATTAGAAGTAATGGCAGGGCTCATGCGAGTACCATCAGAGGTACTGGTGGGTCTTCTGGAAGTCCTGGCTGGGATTTCCAGAGAAGATCTGTAAAACCTGTCAGGCACTCTGTGACTGCCATAACAAGTTGATAACTAAATTAATTAATATTTGCCAAAGAATGAAGAATCAGACACAGGCTTCTCACTATATACAGTCATGGACATATTTGTTGGTTCTCTTAAAACAATGCTTAATTCCCCCTGAAAAGTGATTACATTAAAATCAGATATTTCATGTATGCCTGCATGTCTTTGGTATGTCAAAGCAATGAAAGTGTTAAAGAGATAAATAATTGCTTATTTTACAAAGATATTTTAAAATGGCATTGACAGATTTGTTGGTACTCCTACAAAAGATTATATATGACTGGGTCATAGTGATACTTCAAACTAAGGGGGTTATTCACTAAGCTGCCAAAGGTAGCCGAGTGAATATCCAAGTCGAAGTGAACAGAGCGGAACCCCGTTCGGCTATTCACTTCAGTCGAGTATGGCTAATTGCGGCTCCCTTCGGTTAAGAACCCATTCGACTAAGCCGATCCAACATCTGAATGCCCGGAAGTTCACTCGCATTCAGCTCGGTTATTCTGTTTGCGACCTCAGACGCAGCAAACAGAATACGTCTTTTTTTTAAACGTTGTGGGTTCCCCCTCCCAAATCATACCAGGCCTGGTAGGGATGTTAAGAGGGACCCCTAGTTAACAAGTACAAAAAAAAAGTGCATGGGGTTCTCCCCAAAACTCATACGAGGCCCTTTAGGTCTGGTAGGAATTTTAAGGGGGAACTTTACCCCTAAAAAATGGGGGGAAATCATTGGGTCCCACTAAAATTTCCAACCAGACCCTTAATCCGAGCACAGGCCTGGCAGGGCAGGAACGATGGGGATGAGCGAGCAGCCCCCCCCTCCCTGTGCCATACCAGGCCACATGCCGTCAGCATTGGGAAGGTTATTTTCCAGGTCCCCCCCTGGAAAAGCACCTTGTTCCCATGCCGATGAGGAAAAGGGCCTCTTCCACCACAACCCTGGCCTGGTGGTTGTGGGGGTCTCCGGGCAGGGGGGCTTATTTGCATTGAATTTTTTCTACAAGTCTGGTGTGTTTATTTACATTGTTATTTAACCCTTTAGTGAATAGGTAGGGGTACAAGTACCAAGTGATAAATAGCACCTCGCGCCAAACCCGGTGTAGCTGCAAGCACTATGAGAAGTATATTTGTATAAAGGACTTTCACAGTGGAAGGATAGAGTGTGGTGCACTAGGGACAAATCCTGAGCACTATATACGTGTGATTCCACATTTGTGTATATTTGAACGCGTAATATAAGATTGAACTTTTCCTAGGATTATTATTTATAAGAAGATTCATTGTGAACACTTGTTTGATTGCATGTATTATTTAAGCACACATTTAATATAGGGGTACAAGTACCCTTTACTCATTTACACGGGGGGAAGCATCTTGGTGCCCCTTAATTAAAGGGGGTACCCCGATGCAAATAAGCCCCCCTGCCCGCAGACCCCCCACAACCATGAAAGAGGCCATTGTCTGCATCGGCATGGGGGCAAGGTGCTTTTCCAGGGGGGACCTAAAGGGTCTGGTATGGATCGGGAGGGGGACCCCACAACGTTTTTTTGAATCTGTTTACATTTGCGGGGAGAAATGTCTGCTTTGGCTGTGTGTTCGGCTTGGCTGAGCTGTTCGGCTGCCTTTGACTGCTGTACAGGCTAGTGTGAATAGCCTGTACAGCTCCAGCGGCCGAAGTGAGCCAAAGGATTTGTCGATGTTACGGCTATATCCATGAGCTCTTTAGTGAATAACCCCCATATGTGTTTTCTGTAATTATTATCACACGTTTTCAATCTTGCAATTATTCAGGTACTCTATTTCTGAAAAATATTCTGTTTGGTATCATGCACCACACTGAACATGGACCAGAGAAAGCAAATGAGAGCTGTCTGAGGTGAGCAAAAAGAAAATTATAGATAAGCATGATTAAAGTTTAAGGTCCGTGGTAGTGTAGCCAACCTCCCTGGACATGGCGGCATGAAGAAAATTGACCCCAGATTGAATAAAATTATCATTGGTGTCTTGGGTCAGTCAGCTCACTTGGCAATACACTCAACTTATAACAGACACATTTCCACAGCAAGAAAGCAATGCTACTGATTTAATATATTTTTAGAAGTCTGGTAGGTGCAAGAATGTGAACAGTTTTCTGGATCAGGCCCCTTGCTCAGATGCCTGTTTATAGCTGCAGAAGAGGAGAAGAGTTCCCACCTTTTTGAACCTGCTGCACTGGACAGGTAATGTCAATCCCCATTTCTACATCATCATGTTGGTCATGGCCTCAACCATAAATACTGCCATCCTATTAAAGGGCAAAGCCATCAATGACTGGTTAACTGCACAGCACCCTGTCCATGCCCAACACCCCTTACATTGTAACATTGTGCTATATGTGCCCCCTCAAAGGGAAACAAAATTCTCCTGCATTTACACAACACTGCTACCTAAAATGAAAAAAAGTTTTAAACTGTCAAACTGTCAACATGCCCACTGTTCCTAGTACAACAACAAAAAGGGAAATTTGTGAGAAAAGAGAAAAAGAAAAATGCTATTTATCTATGCCTTGGCAAAACCTATACTTTTCTGTAATATTTGTATTCAGACATGAATAAAATGATAAGTAGGTGGATATGTATTTAAGTAAAAAAAAAGATTTGTGGTGGATTTTTACACAATAAAAACTGAACATGGTCTGCAAAACATTTGCTTGATAGTGCACGTTATAAAATAAGATTATAAGCAAATAAGATTTGGAGAAGGCTGTTGTGACAAGCTTATGAGTCTGGAACTGGTAAGGTGCTCTCAGATTCTGAATGCTGGCCTAAGGTACTGCCAAGCGTCCTCTGTAGCCAAAAATTATAGCTTGAGGGAAGATGCCATGGGGTTGATTTACTAAAGGCAATTAGGCTGTTCACTTTACAAGGGAATTTTAACTTTGCAAGTGAATTTTTCCTTAGGTAAGTTGAATGTGCTGAAAATTCACTTTGCAAAGAATATTCAATCACATGCAAGGAAAATAAAAAAATAATTGGACAGTGGATTTCAGCAGAGCTTCACCTCATTCACTAAGCTAAGTGAATATTATCTTGCAAAGTGAACAGCTTATTTGACTTTGGTAAATCAACCTCCATGTATTACTCTTGGGCACCATTGTGAGTGTTGCATTTTGGTAGTAGCCGGCAAATGTGTAAAAGTGTCTGTGTGTTTATCTGATTCTGGGACACCAATAAAAAAGTTGTGGTAAGTAATTATAATTATTCCAAAGGATTCTGCTGCATTTGTAGAACCTCTGACTAAAAGGTGCCCATACACCTTATGATTATCGTACGATTTTCGTATGCGATCGACTTTTCGGCTGATAATCGTATGTGTGCATTGCAGTGTGCAACCGACAGTACTGTACAATCGTACGACTTTTGACGGTCAAGCATGTTTGAAAACTTTGCTAGATCGTACGATTGTCGTAAGGTTGCTGGCGTTTCCGTCCGTCAAAAGTCGTACGATCTACACTGCGCTTGCGCTAACGAAAATACGGCAAATCAATTACCGCATTTTGTCCAGGTGCTTTTCGTTAATTATGGATAAATTAATCTTGCGATCATCGGGGCAAGATGGGGCTGCCATACGAAAATCGTACGACTATTCGATCATCGGACGAAAAGTTTCGTCCGATAATCGTAAGGTGTATGGGCACCTTTAGGGACATTATTTTAATGACAATATGGGATGTTCTTCCTAATTAGACAGTTGGTAAGCTTAATTGGGCAAACAGTGATCCTGCGGCTTGCAAAGAACTACAGGGCCCAGAATGCCTTCAGTACTTTTGGATAGCTGCTGGATGTACTCAGCAGCTTAAGGGCCACCATCTGCCCATGGCTGATCTCTAGTTTAATCATATGTGTTATTTCTGTAGTGACGGGTACATTATACACTATGTTAAGGTGGGTTATAGTTGATATAGCCTTACTTTATACAAGCAACAGGTTTATTTTCATAGGATTCAGTGGAATTATTTTTACATGTATATAAAACATTAATGAGGGACTTTCAGTGCCAACTGCAATGTAATGTGTACAGCTGCTTCTGTTGCTATGCCTTCCAGACCACATTAACCACATAGAAGGGTGCAGCCCTTCAACAACATATTGGTGATTAGCACATTAAACAGAAGTGTATCATGGAGACCCTCTGTGTAGTGGCATGAGTGGGGGGTACAATTACATCTATAGATTGATTAGCTGTGTAGTTTTGCAAAGCTGCATTTGTGCATGGTTTAACTTGCTGTGCATGACCTTGTTTCTCTAATACTAGGACACTTTTTTAGTGTTCTATGATCAATCAAAGGCATTGGGAGGAATTTATCAAAGCATTTGCAAGTGTTTTAGCCTCTTTTTTTTATGTGCAAATCTGTGCAAATCAGAGCTTGCACTCTTTTCCCTATTGCACCTGTTTTGCATGTGTTTTGGGAAAGTTCACAATTGTTTACATCTGCACTTGTCCTGCGGCTGTCTAAAACTGGAGCATCACCTAACAAAACAATCGCTACTAAAGAAGTCCCCATGACCACTTCTTCAGGAAGTGACAGTTAAACTTTTTGCCTGGAGTTGCGAGTCTCCTTTCCTGGAGTCTATTTAATCGCACTTTACACTACACTAGCAACAAATATATCCCATGCAACCATATGTGAGTTCAAACACTCACAATTGCTGTGATAAATTTCCCCCATTGCATCTCTAAAATAGCAAGACTTAAAATCGCCCATGAAGTTTTGGCCTCTGAACTTTGCTACCCGAGTGAAGTGACTTTAACCACTTCAAGACCAGGTGTTTAGACCCCCTTCCTGGCCAGGCCATTTTTCAGTATTCAGCGCTGCGATACTTTGACTGACGTTTATTCCGTCATGCAACGCTGTACTGAAATGCATTTTATACCATTTTTTGGGGACAGATAGAGCTTTATTTTGGTGGTATTTAATCACCACTACAGGTTTTATTTTTTACTATAATTAGAAAAAATTACTGAAAATTTTTTTTACATTATGTTAGGAAACACTTATTATTACCCAGTTTTTTGGTAAAATATAAAAGTCGGGGTCACGTCGGTTAAATAGACACCAAACATGTCAAGCTTTAAAATTGCACACACCTGCGACATCGCAGAAAACTACCATACCCAAAATTGGCCATAGGCGACGCTTTAAAAGCTTTTACCGCTCATCAGTTTAGTGTTATCAGTGATTGATGGCCCTAGACTTATTGCTCTCACTCCGACGTTCGCGGCGATATGTAACATGTGCGTCGTAATGGGCGCAATCGTCTTTTTTGCACGTATGCGCCCCCGACGCATGTTTGCATGCGTGTATGTATGGGTGGGGACTTTTAAATGTTTTTATTTTTTTTTAATTCTTTTTTATGTGTAACTTAAAATTTTTTTGGGGGGGACTTTAATTTTTTTTCCTTTTTTTTTTCACTAAACTTTATTGCTGTCACAAAAAAACGCTAATAAAACCCCCCTATGTCGTCAGGGGAGATGGGCTGAAGCAGAGGGAGTTATCCCGTGGATCAACCTAAATCGCAGGTTACCGTGTGTTAATGTTTGGTCGCTGAGCCCACCAGGTTAGTTGGTTGGGGATGTGGTGGAGAGGACACGGGGAAGAGGCTGTGAGACTAATGGAGGGATTCACCGAGAGTGCGCTGCAAAGGTTGGTGAGTTCGGACTGTAATTTAGATAGTATTTGGGTTATGTTTTTAATCTGATAAGGAGAAAAGTTCTTTGTTCCTTTTGAATAACTCTTTTTGATCTGACTTCGAAAGCAGAAAACATGTGATATGATGTCTATTGCTGGGAAGATAATAACAGTAGACTGTGATTGATAGGGGGAAGTGAGAGGAGATTTAACTATAAATATTTGGCATAATCCTTCTACAACCCCCTAGTGCCTAGCGGACAATTAGATCAGCATATAGTGTTCCCCTTACAACCGAATAATGTGCTAGGAATCTCGACATTGGCTCACCCCTCTTAAATCTTCACAGGTATATCTCCATGTATAAGACCAAGATACTGTGCGTAATGTCATGTTATACTGCATGTTATACTTCTTGATGATTGGCAAATGAACCATGAGAAACGAAAAAAAAAAAAAGTGAACAAATACGTGTAAAGTACTGTATTCTTACGGTCACATGGTGACCTTGTTTAAACCTAAATAAAATATTTTGGAAAAAAACCCAAAAAATCCCTATGCGATAGCAAAATATGTGACAGGTCCTCTTTATGGAGACATCAGGGGTCTCCAAGACCCCTAATGTCACCTAGGACACCCCCAAAAGAAGCTGATGAAGCACAGATCTGCTCCATCAGCTTCATTGCAGCTTCTGAAGCTGGAGAGTGTCACAAGAATGCGGAAGTGATGTATTATACACCACTTCCGCATTCTTTCAGAGGAGATGGGACCGGAGGGAGCTCGTGTGCCGATCTCCCTCTGATCCCCAGTGACACAGGCACCATGCTGATCCCGGGCTTGCACCGGGCACAGCGGAGCCCAAAAACAGCGGGACAATGGCGGGGGG
>NW_017306950.1:590798-595492 GCF_000935625.1 Nanorana parkeri | reverse complement strand
GGTGGGGGGGGGGGGGGGGGCCCGCACCGATCGTTGCAAAATACAAGGGATCCGCCGGCTCTACAGCCGGCGGATCGCTTGTATGTTAACAGGCACCGCTGCCTATTTTGAAATTGCAGTCATTTCCCGCTCGGGGGGCGTGTCTGAGCGGACGTCTAAAGACGCCCGCTCAGATCTAGAGAGCTCCGGGCCGGCCGTTTTTTTACTACGGCCGGGCCCGGAGGTGGTTAAAGCACATCTAAACTCAAAAACAAAATTGTAATATATTGCAGCTTTTCAGTGTTTATATGTAGCGGCTGCATTAGTTTTTGGCAGATTTTTCTCCTTTATTTACATCTAGCAATCCTGCAAATAATGCACTTCCTGTGTCTTCACGTCTATGCTGCTAATTCCACTGTATCTATGGATTCTTGGATGACATACAAGCTGGACTTCAAACATCCATAAACCAAACAGATAAAACCAGCGCTGATGTACAGTATACCACACTGTTGTATCCTCAATCCAAACTTCACATGGGGGCAGCCCGCTCAGCCTCAACCGGGCCTGAAGCACATATGAAAAACAGAAAAAAATGCTTCCTCCATGTATAATATAATGTATTAAAGAAAATAAAAAATGGATAATGATACTCAGAAATATGACAAGGACATGGGTCCTCCAAGATCTTAACAGCAGAACTCAAATGGACAGCAGTTCCAAGCTCTCTCCTGTGATGGACTACAATCTCAATACAAAATAGTAAATTAAGTGTGACATTTTAGTCCATCACAAGATCAAATATGGAGCGGTGACTACTTTACAACACACACAGGGACCATGCGGAAAAAAAGTAGCCACCCTCCAGAAGGAAGGACAGTCTCAGCATGAATTCAGAGATGATTCGAGGATCTACAGCTGAGTGATACACAAGTAAGATACATTCTTGGTAATAGGTACTTGAGTGCATTTTTAAGATTTTTTAGTCTCACTTTAAGTTTACAAATGAAAAATAAGCATGTTTGGGTATTCTTTTTCCTGTATCCTTGCCACTTCTGGCAAGATAAAGAGCAATTTTCTGTACTTGCTAAACATATTCATAGCCTGAATAGTGGAAACTAATGCGGCCACCACATCTAAGGACTGGTAAGCTGCAATTTATTACATTTTTGTTTTTGGGTTTAGATACATTTTAAGTGTCCAGCAGTTGATTGCTACTCATAAAACAAAAGCTTTCTATGGCTAGCACATATGCTAGATTAATCACATGCTATAACACAGTACTGAAAATTGCCTGTTTAGATGAGTGTCCAGAAAGCGAGAAGGAACAATAGTGTGAGTCTGCAGTTGCTGGCAGTATGGATGCCAGCCAAACTTTAAGAAATGGACAGTTCTCAGTGTTTCCATCTTAATCCTTGAAAGATCTGCCTGTGCAGATGTCCAGCTTATTTTAAGTGCGTGCAAATCCAAAATATATTTTTACAGTATGTCTGGCACCATGCCTTACTTGACACAGTTTTCTTAAGAAAATATTTTTTTTGTGTGAATATGTTGCATTTTTTTTTAACCTAGGGATCCTTCCAGTGATAGCAATTCGTGTTTCAAGCTGACAATGGTAGGTCAGTCTCTTGCAATTAGCAGCATTGTTAGCTTGCTTTGTGAGTTCCTGTAGTTGGTCAGTGGGCTAACTATCTGATAGACCTGCATTTGGGTGCCCCACAATGACCAGTGTAGTGAGGTGCACTGGAAAATAAAAACTGAGGGGCCATTAAATAGACAGTTGTAGTGGTTTGGCAGCCTATTCAAAATGAAACTGTAACTGAATTGGAGATGAGCTCAAGTTCGGACTTAACCTGGTCTGAACTTGAGCTCCTCTGTACACAGAAGGAGCTCCTTCAAACATTGAAGAAAGCTCCTTTTGCTGTCTTCCAATCAGCTGCAGCCTGGGATTTCCCTTCCAGCAGCTGCACATAAGCAGGCGGGCGGGATGCAGTGACATCACTGACCTTATATGGCCTTGGGGGCCATGTAGCTTCTGGGTTCGGAAGAGCTCATGTTCAGACTGGTTTTGGTCTGAACCTAAGCTCTTTCTAAAGGTGGCCATACACTGTACAACCATCGCAAGACCTTAGTCTTGCGATGGTTGTAAAGGGATTAAAAAAACGTACGATCTGCCCATCTTGGACGGGCAGATCGCACTCTCGATCATCGCAAGCCACGCCCCCTGAGGGGCGGGCTTGTGATGACTGTAATGAGGGGCGGGCTTACGCTGACTGCAAACGAGCAGTGTGCGCGTGCGCACACTGGCCCGTTCGGCAGTTGTTGAACCAGCAGGCCACCAACTCGCCTAGAATCGTACGATTCCCGGCGGGTTTTCAAACATGCTGGTTCGATGGAAGACGTGCGACCGTACAGTAGAAACGGTCGCATGCCTTCCATACACTGCACGATTCTCGTAGGATCGCGGGATTTCCCGCGATTCTCGTACGAGAATCGTGCAGTGTATGGGCACCTTGAATGTGCCCATACACTGCAAGGTGCCCATACAAGGTGCCCATACACTGCACCTTAAAGGTCGTGCGACCTTACAGTAGTAGAGGTCGCACGGCTTCCACACACCTTACGATCATTGTACGATCGCGGGGTTTCCCGCGATTATCGTACGATAATCGTAAGGTGTGTGACGACCCTAGGCTTAATCTGACCAAGTAGAAAATGCCAGAACCTCCAATTTTCCAATGCAAACTACTGAGCAATGTCAACATGAATTTCAAAAGTTTATTCATTGTTGAGATCCAATCTACATCGTGACCTTAAACATTTCAAAATAAACACTTAGCATTCATTGTCTGCCCTGCTACAGCTCTTTCTTGTATACCCTAAAAATCCAAATTGGAGAAACGCAAATAAATCATAATTCATGAGTCCAAAGAAAGGAAAAAAACATTAGCTAACCTCAAATCTCAGTGGACTATTTTAGCATATCTGATTATCGCGCTTCGAACTGCATTCAGTTTCAATTTCCATTTTCATTACACAAATTGCCGTATCATGTTTCTCTTTCAACATAAATTTATGTATCCTTTTACTCTCCCTTCATGAAATAAGCATTGCTGGGACGAGGCGAGCAGATTGTGAACTGTCTTGACATCTGACACTCTGTGTATACTGTGGGAAATGGAAGTGCTAATCATTAGATTATAGCTAAAACCTGTTCTCTCCCCTTGTCTCTCCAAACCCAGGTGTTAATGAAATCAAACAAAATGAAAACTGGCAAATTATTTTAAGCTTTCACTTACAACACACCTCTCTCTTTCACAGTAATGTCTCCGGTATGGAAAAAAATGCAATTTCATGTCTTATGCAATGTATTGAAAATAGAAGCCATTTGAGATGCTTATTGTGTAATGACATTTTTCTCACAGAAAAATAAACATCAGAGGAGATAGATTTAGATATATTTGTTTAAAAATGAGTTTTTTTAAATGCAAGATGTGACTTTTGAATGGCAATGGTTAATGGGCAATTTTGCATCCTATGTGGTGGCATGCTGTGGAGATCGAAGCCCAAAACGAAGCTCTTAACCTTTCTAGTCCTTTTTATGGTCAGTTTCCTTGTTTAAGTTTTAGACTGCCATTTGCAGAGTGACTGCAAAAATCTGACCAGTTGGATTGGGCAATGAAAATGTTTTTTCAAATCTGTATTTTTTTGTCAATATTTTTCCCCTCTAACTTGTTTTACGTTGTGTCTCAACCCTGCACTAAAAAACAGAAATTACAGGACTTGCTCAATTAAAGTGTATATTAACCCAATCATTAAAATCTCATGTGAGTTTTAACATGTTATCGTAATTTTCAATATTTTTTACATTTGAAGATTTGATTTTACAAAAATACTTAGTAATCCTTCCATGAAGTTACTTGTTCATAAATTTGCTGGTATAGGGTGACGCTGCTCTGTCCCTGTCACCCAGTTGTGCTCCTGTGTTGTCAGGTCCACCAGGTATGGCCCACGTTTGTCAGGAAACCCAACCTGAGAATTGCCATGCAGGAAAATAGATTCAGGAGATCAGCAGCACTGGGAGGTAACAAAAGAAGAAAAAAAGGTAAAAACAAGTATTTTATTTTCAAAATGGCAATTGTTTATGTTAAATAATGCTTCAGCAAGCTAACTTTTAATCAGTTAGTGTCTACATCAACTTAAAAATCCATACACTTAGGCCTTGTATATACCTTTGTTAAAAGTGTACTTAATGGCCTGGCCAGGAAGGGGGTCTAAACACCTGGTCTTGAAGTGGTTAAAGAAGAACTCCAGGAAATGTAAACGTTAACCCTTGCAGGGGGGCTACCCCCACACTGAAAGGGTTAAGTGCTCATTTTGGTCTTAGGACTGGACTAAGAATACTAACCTGGTCCTCGGTCCCACCTGGCTGCTAGACCCATCTTGCAAGCTCTTCTCCCCTGGGCTTTGGCGGTCTAAGGACCCATGATATCATGACATCTAATGTAGCTGCATTCCACTGCCAGAGCATAGGGGGAGAGAGCTGAACCACAGGACTGAGGATCAGGCGAGTACAGTTTCTTTATTCTGGCCTCTAGACCAAAACAAGCAGCTTACCATTGCAGTTTGGGGGTAGCCCCAGTGCATGGTTTCATTTTTACATTTCCTTGATTTCTTCTTTAAGGTTGACTGGTTTTAAGGTATAGGTGTGTGTA
>NW_017306950.1:531845-590486 GCF_000935625.1 Nanorana parkeri | reverse complement strand
AGTAGCTCAATGCATGAAAGTTTTGTATATGCTGCTTTTTTTTATAATAGTGTATTGCAATGCACAATGTGCGCTACTGCACGTTGCATAAGCAGATATTGAACTGGAATACTCAACCAAAAGTTTAGTATTAGAGCCTTTTCATTGGCATGCCAGACAGGTAACATGCATTCTCAGAAGGAGTGGCCCCAACCAGCAGTATATGCTCACATTCCATTCACCTCCCCTCCCCACAATTACTTTCAGCTCCATGGACTGAAGGAAAATGCCCCAAACTTCCAGGTATGGTGGAACATGTGACTCATTCTTCTTTCTCCCGTGTGACAGTGTTGGTGCTTGGGGGTCGGCTACTTAGCCAACCAGTACTGTGCTGGTGGGAGAGCCGTTTCCAGTGCTGTGTAAGCTCCAAGGTGTGATGTTGAGCTTACACACATTTAACGAGCCAAATGGAAATGCAGGGAGTGAAGTGGCGGTATTAAAGTGAACTTGTTGCTTTGCCCTCAATGATCCATGAATAATAGATACAGTCATGAAAATTCTGAATTTTACAAGCAAAGGACTATTTAACCTATTCAAACAGAGCAGTGAACCGACTTACAGCAGTGTTAATTACGCTAGGTTACGTTTTGCTTTGTTATACATATAAAACATTTTTAAAAATGTGGTCGCCATTAACCCTGACTGATTCACGACCGTTATAAATGAAGGTGAGCATCTTGTTGATTTAGCGTGAAAAAAGCATGACTCTAGGATGATTCATCTTTGAGGCTAATTGACATTATTAGCAACTGAAGCAAAATACCTAATGGTTTGTTAAGCATTGATTTTTTAAACCACTTTCTGTAACCATGGAAATTAACCAACCCATCCTTCAAATATATTTGTGCTATTTGATGGGATGCTGTAATTGCAACAAGGTTAAAGCAATAACCATTGGGTTTACACATAGAATAAAAATCTGTACAATAAGACAGTGCAAAAATGATTGACTGGTTTTTAGTATGTTTTTTCCTTAAGAATTCCATTGTATTAATGCAGTTCTAGAGATCAAGGCCACAATTCCTGAGGCACAAAAATGGTGCAAATTATTGTTTTTTTTTAAATGTATCTATTTTTACATTCAGTATTTATTCTATGACTTCATGCACATGGACAAAAAAAATGATGATTAGAGGCATTTTTGGTTCTTTTATGCCTCTAAATGCAGCTCTATTTCAGCCAATGTGTCCAAGTACATTGTAGCATTTAGATCCATATTTCAGAGCAGCATTCAGGAGCTTTAACAAATGCTTCAAACCTGTGTTCAGAGAAAATCTGGCTTAATTTACACACATAGGCAGGTAAATGCGTGTAAATGCATTAATCCATTCTAGTGACTAGATTAAATGAATATTTTAGCCAATAGAATTAGTCTACAGGCATTCATCTCTAAATGCCATACATGCATTAACACGAGCAATTACGAACCAAAATGTACATTTTTTAGACTGGATTTTCATGCCAGCTTCTGCCAGAAAGATCCAGCGTAGATGGAAATATTTTAAATGCTGCAAACACAATTTTTTCTGACCAGACCAGACTGCAGGCATTGATGTGCCCTGCGTTCCCGTGCAGCTGATCGCTTTGTGGCTGGAGGCCGTGGCTGTGGTGCCATTCATTTCAATGCACCGCCAAGCCCCCTCCTGCCCCACAACAAACTGAGCCGACCACAAGTCGATCCACTTGCCCGCAATCGGGACAGAAAGCACTGAGGATGGTGTGAACGAGGCCTAAACCCAGAGTTATTGCTTTCCCCTATTACTTTACCTTTATACAGGCATTTAAAAATCGCAAACAAGATCATTAAGAAATCATCAACATCAGAGCAGAAAGAGCAACAACTGAGGAGAAAAAAAGAGACAAATGGATTTGGTTCCAAATGAGGGAGAGTTAGGAAGCAAGGATGTCCACACTTCTATGTCTCACAGGTCCAACATAGTTTGAGTCCCAGTGAAATTCAATTGCAAAAAGAAAGGGAAAACAGGCATGTGAAAGACACCTAAAAGCAGGCTGCGCTTGACATTTAGGGTTAGTTCACACCATAAGCAGTGCGTTCCGGCTCACTTTTTTGCCAGGCTGGAGGGGGCGTGGTGGGCCATTGAAGTGAATGGCACTGTAGCCACGCCCTCCGGCCGCAATGTGATCGCCCGCATGGGATCGCAAGGCACATTGTGCCTGTAGTGCGGTCGGTTGCGGTGCGATCAAAATTCTGCAAGCACTAGTCCATTTCGTAAGCTGAGCCTAAAAGAGAATTTGCTTCTACCACCCAAACAAAAAAGCACTTTCTTATATAGGCTCTTTTTACATGGGGCATGTTGCACCATACAGTGTGAAGGGCTGGTTCTTGATGTGCCCAGAGCTGCAGGAAGATGCATGCAGGCAGCTCTTTTAACTCTATGTAGAAGCAGGAGCTGTGCGCCCATATAAAGCTGCTTTCCGCAGCTCTGAGTTTTAACAGCCACACATAGACTGTATATGGCCTTGGACGCAGACAGGATGCATCCAGGCCCATACACTGTTTGTGCATCTACATAGAGTTAAATGAGCTGCCAGCACGCTCCCTTCTGCAACTCTGGATGCATCAACAACCAGCCGTGAGAGATTTCTAACTGCTACTGTGATACAGTAATCAGAGGATATTGTACAGCTAGGCTTTAGAAAGTGTATTTTCTGGGGCCCCTTTAAATTTAGGTGGACTACAAATAGCTAAGATTATGATATATTGTGTAAGCTTGCTGATTTTAGCACAGTGGCAGTGTCTGCTGTATAATATTAGTAGTTCACTGATTGGTTTTTCTTAGTATATGGAATTTTCATTTTTAATGCTTTCCAGTGCCCAGACAATAAAGAAAACCAACTAAAGTTTGTGGCTATGATTATAGAAATTTTAAACAGCAAAAAAACTCTAATTTTCCACTGCTTATTATATGACAATAACTACATTTATTTTACATAGAAGCTGACTCTTGCAGGGGAGGGAGTACGAAGCACACTACAGTGCATAAAGCATTAACCCAACTAATTAAAATTTATAGTTTTCTAAGCTGAGAATAGTAATCTGTGATCTTATTGGTTTTTGTAGTGAACTACAAAATGTACATTATCACCGTACTTTGCATCACTTTCTCAAAAAATGTATAGTCTATCTTTAAAATGAATGAATGACTTCAAAGCCAGACAATTAGAATCCCACTTTAAATTTTAGACAATCTAAAACTCAAGGTAACACCAGCCACAGGCAGCCACAGTTTTGAGTGAGCTTGGGTGAACTAGGTTCACTACTTGGTATATTTACATCTGGAAATTCTCACCGTAGCAAAGGGACTACTGAAAACGGTAATCTATATTTGTATCTAATATTTTGTGCACTAGTAATGAAAACATGATTTCTTTTTTTAGCATTTTCCATACCTTTAATTTTTAATGTATAACATTTGTCATTGCTACAGAGGTAATTAATGTGTTTTTTTTCTGAGCATGTTCATGCTATATAAGAAATAACGCTGACTGGTTTATCTTTGAAACATCATTAAATTAAAAAAAAAAATCAATTGATTATAAACAGTGACTATTATCAGGTCTATAGCTTTGTAAAACATGGAGTCATTTGGTGAGGAAATGGTTTCTAGATGAAGTCTATTTTCCTTCTATCCCCCAATGCACTTTTCAAGTTCTGCCTTCACCTCCGTCTCTATCCCTCTCCTCTTTTGAAACCCAGTGCATTCGCCTGGCACGGCACAGTGTCACCCGAATTCCCTGCAAGACTTCACCCTGTACAAAGCTGCCCTCCTAAAATATAACTCCTCCCTCCGTGCTGCCAAACAGACTTATTTTGTCACTCTCATTAACAAACTCTCATCCACACCTCGCAAACTCTTTTCTACTTTTAACTCTCTACTTTGTCCTCCACCACCACCACCCACTAAATCACTCACTGCCCAGGACATTGCCATTCACTTCAAAAACAAAATAGATACAATTCGGGATCAGATCGTCACTGTGCAGTCATCTTCCCCTATTCATGTGCCAGACCCTCCATCACACTTGTTACTCTCTTCTTTTGACCCTGTCACCACAGAGGAGGTCACAAAGCTTCTCTCTGACACCCACCTGACCACTTGCCCCCTGGACCCTGTTCCTTCACCGCTACTTCGGTCACCCTCATACTCTATCCAACACTCTCTTACTCACATTTTCAATATATCACTTTCTACTGGAATCTTTCCCTCCCCTCTGAAGCATGCCCTGGTCCCCCCAATACCCAAAAAACCCTCAATGGACCCTACCGACCTTAATAATTTCAGAGCAATCTCCTTACTCCCATTCACCTCCAAACTCCTAGAACGCCTCATCTACAGCCGCCTAAGTCGCCACCTAGCTGATCAAAACCTTCTTGACCCCTTACAATCTGGCTTTCGCCCCCAACACTCCACTGAAACCACCCTCCTAAAACTCACTAATTACCTACTCACTGCTAAAAACAAAGGCCACTATTTTTCCTCCTGCCCGTGCACCTTCCCCCAACTTTTCCCTTGAGATTGTTAACACAACTATCCAGCCCCCCCTCATGCCAAGGTCCTAGGTGTCATCCTTGACTCGGACCTCACCTTTCTTCCCCACATCCAATCACTATCCAAATCATGCCGCCTTCACCTTCATAACATCTCCAAAATATGCCCCTTCCTCACCAAAGAAACCGCAAAATTACTCATCCACTCCCTTGTTATATCTCGTCTTGACTATTGCAACTCCCTCCTCATTGGCCTTCCACTACACAGGCTATTCCCCCTTCAGTCTATCATGAATGCAGCTGCTAGACACATCCACCTAACCAACCGCTCAGTGTCTGCAACCCCCCTCTGCCAATCCCTGCACTGGCTTCCAATAGCCCAAAGGATAACATTCAAAATATTAACAATATTAACAATCAGTTACAAAGCCATCCACAACTCTGCCCCCGGCTACATCTCAAACCTGGTCTCAAAGTATCACCCTAACCGTCGGCTCCAATCTTCCCAAGACCTCCTGCTTTCCAGCTCCCTTGTCAACTCCTCCCATGCTCGCCTCCAGGACTTCTCTAGAGTCTCTCCCATCTTCTGGAATTCTTTACCCCAACCTGTCCGTCTGTCGCCCACCTTGACTGCCTTTAGGCGATCCCTAAAGACTTATCTCTTCAGGAAAACCTGTCCCACCTCAACCTAACCGCTCGACTATCACGTTCTCAAACAATTCATCCCCACGCAGCTCCCTCCTCATGTATCACTTCCCCCTCCCTTTTTAGATTGTAAGCCCTCAGGGGCAGGGCCCTCCTTACCATCTTGTCTTGAATTGTTTTGTGATTGTAATGTCTGCCCTATATTGTAAAGCGCTGCGCAAACTGTTGGCGCTATATAAATCCTGTATAATAATAATAATAATTTTGCCCCTGGACCAAAAGGAGGCATAACAGATGCAGAGACCTTGGGGGAGAAACATTATTTGTTGTGTCAGAGAAAATTACAGTAGCCTCTGTCAGAAGGATTGTGTACAGCAATCATAATGGATTGTTGGTGAGTTTGGGGTATTCTGACACTCCTAACAGCCTAAAGCTATGGGATAAGCAAATAATGTCTATGTACACGAAGCATGTGTGTTCTTACTTGAATCTTAGTTTATTTTTGTACTTCTTCCAGATATGTGCAGAAAACCAGTGTGAAATGTTACCTTGTGCAGGAGATTTCTGTAATAAAATATAGTCACTGCAGCTCTCTCTGTGCGGGGTAACTGGTCTTGTCTCCGCCTCCTCCAGTAGTTTTCTGCAGGCCTGCTGGGCTCCTTCTTCAACTTTTTTCTCTGCACAGGCTATGTACGGCATAGTGATGATGTCACTGCTACTTTTACATGGTAAAATCAGACATATGGAGTTTGTGTGTCCATAATCTGTTTACATCTGATTCCCCATAGATCAACATGGGGTTCATTAATTTCAGTTTTAAAAACTGGACAGACATGGATGTCACAACGGTGACATCCGATCCATACTGCTCCGATCAGGTGGGGACCTGTGTGCGGATCCCTTCCTGATCAGCCTGTGTGAAAGGGGCCTTACACACCTACCGTTAGTTGCAGGTGCGGGGGCAGCTCTGTCTGCAGTAGAGCAATACAGAGACCACCAAAGTTATACAATCCCATGTAATTCAACTTGGTATACCAGCACCCCAATAAGGAACAGTAACAGGCTTGCTTTGTTTTGGTGAAAGTATTTTTAATGAATCATTTTCAAGACCTTTTTTTAAAAAACGGTTCCTGAGCAGCCAAAATTAAAATGACAGAATGGAAGAGAAATATACTGGCCAGTCTACATTCTGTGATCAAATTATGAGGCTTTCTTGTGGTTTATTAAAAATCCCTGGAAACACTAACATGTTAGACGCTAAACTGTTCTCCATGTAATTGCAACATGGATTTCTAACACAGCTTTGTATTTGAATGCAGACTCTCCACACTGAGATGCGGACGAAGATAAATCACACTTATGTGCAGCCAGCTGACAGCCGTTAAACCCGTTACAATCACTGGAGCCATCAAGGGAGCGTCAGCTTTTATCTCACTAAATGCAAAATTGTCCCAGCAACTGGTAATATTGTGGGGGCAATTATTGCACTTGTTTCTTTCATAAATCCCACCAAGCAGTAAGTAAATACTGTTGACGAAATGTAATAAAGCAAAGTGTGTTTCAAATATGACTGGTCCCTGGGGTATCGGGAGCCAAGCCTCTCCTCTCTTATTGTATGTTGCAGACTCACAGAGATAATAATGTTTGCTTTTATCTGTCAGAAATCAATATTTCAAACATTGGATAAAAGAAGAAATTGAACTGGGAATAGTCCGAAGTGCTCTAAAAACTACAAAGAGCAATTATCAAAAAGCACTTAGCCTACTTAATAGGGTACACATAAAAATGCCTAAATTAATGTCAGAGAGGTATAATGAGAACTTCTTTTTCTTTCTGCTTTTTGATCAGTCTGCAATGTAATTTTAGAGTGCAATAGTCAGTCAATACCATAGGCAATATTTGTAAATCCAAGGGGGAGCACAGCTTGCAGGAAATACAACTGGGCGTGAAATTGGTTCATTACTCAATATATTGATAAGGAAATTTAGATTTAATATCTATAATTTTATTTTGTAATAAAACAAAATAGAACTAATGAGTTATACTAGCATAGGTGATTGAAAATTTAAGAGCAACTCAAGGCAACACCATAATTAATAGGTAGGCTCTGCAATGTATAATCTACACATTTTAAATCTGCACATATTTTGAGCAAATCAATCTTTACTACCTAGTATCCAAGGAGGATAGACGAGTTTAACCATTTGAACAAGTCATTGTTACATTTTTCACGATGACTTTTTTTTTTCAATCAAGACTTCATCTACAAATTGCTTGAGCAAGTCTCTTCATCTAGCTATCCATATCAGCATATCCACAGCAATAGCTTTGGATATTGTATCTGGACCCTGCTGGCCTGGACGATTGCAGAGCCTACCTGGAATGTGATCTTCGGCACTGGGTTCTACATTATGACACTTTCCAGGACTTTGTGTAATGTGTTTGTTAGCCCTGGATCACTTTACAGGTGCAGAGCTGTGGCACAGCCTCTAATGTGACCCATTCTCTGGGCACTCAGTGAGTAGGCCTTGTGGGCACCATTATCCATTGGTTTTCCAGGGAAAGGGTTGTAGCGCTAAGGGACTGAGTGCTGAATCACTAGGTTAAGTGACGCATATGCACATTCCACGTTCTTGCTATTCAGTGTGAAGTAGCATCTAGTGTTCCTTATCGCAACATAATTCCACTTCAATTAGTCCTTGCTGCCACCTACAGTGACCTGTTCATCTCCAGTAATTTGAACCTCTTCTGCTTCTGGCAGCCGGTTCATGGCTCACCAAAGTTTTTTTCTACTTTTATTTGGGCTAAGTTCTCCCTGCTTGAGGTGCCACATGTTAGATCGCAAACACACATGTAGCAGTCCCACTGTATCGGGTACCTCTGTCTCACAAATCATTAACAGTTCTAGGACAGCCTGACAGTGTAAAGAAGGCCAGACACCTGCCGATTATTGTACGATAATCGTGGGAAATCCCGTGGCAGGTGTATGGAAGTCGTGCAACCGTCTTATGACTTATGAGCACGTTGAAAAAACAGGCAAAAATCGTAAGATTTTCGGCGGGTTTGTTGCGTACTCGTAAGACAAATGCTGCAAGCACACACTGCCCGCTCAGCATTGCAGCCATTGCGATGATCGCAAGTGTGATCTGCCTGTCCAAGATGGGCAGATCGTACGAGCTTTTAATGACCTTACAACCATCGCAAGACGAACGTTGTGCGATGGTTGTAAAGTGTATGGCCAGCTTTAGTCTGGAACTTGCTTGAGCCTCTACAGTCCTCTGAGCCTTCATTTGCTTAGCTGGGTGTGGTCCCCTCCTTTGTTTTAACCTGGGAGGATTTCATTGCAGTTATACAGAATTTCATGGACCAAATTGCAATTTAATTACTGACTCTGGCCCCGTATGCATACCTCAATGCCTTCACCTGCAAAATCATTGTCTGACCTGCATGGAGCCCTAGCGGTTTCTGTGCTTTTGGCTGCCAAAACTCTTTCATGAAGAGTTTAAAGAAATCTCTGCCAGACTATATTGTTGCTCAGAAGTTGGAGACAGCCGCCAAAACTCCCAGGCTAAGAGAGACCATTTTGGCTCTTATTGAATGTGGTGCATGCCAACTTTAAGATGGAGGAGCAGCTTGTAGCTCCTACTAGTGTTGCTACCAGTCTAGGATGCCTAAAGAGACCTAAAACTATAAAAACCTTTCCCATGCATTACTATTCCCAGACAACCTATATGCAGACTTGGGAACTCCAGATCAACTGTTTCCAAAAATGTTGCAGTCCAATACCCATTTAAGGAGTCCATTATTATAAAATGGGCTGCTCCCTCTGTTGATCTGGCCATGTCCTGTTTTATTAAAGCACTGACGATTCCTGTAGAGGATGCGCCAAGATTTAAGGAATCCAATAGATAAAGATTTGGAGATATTTTCCAAAACCTAGTTTTCTATGGCAGGTCCTGCCATGCAACCTGTGGTGATCATAATTTTAGCCTGCCAAACAGTAGGGAAATATGCTAAATTCATTAGAACCGATCCAACTTCCTTCGGCACTAATCCTCTATTTGTGGAATGTTCAAGGCTTGTGCTGGCAGCCCTGCAGTACTATGTGGATGGGTAAGTGGTCATCTCCTGTCATTTTCTTTATGAGCCTCCTATCAGTGAACATGTGCAGAACCCTCTGGTTGAAATGTTGGGCTGTTGAACAGCCATGTGAAAGAGTTTGCTGGGACATCTCTTCAGAGCTGCCTTGGATCCCTCATCAAGGATATCTGAGAGGGTAAGAGTACTCATCTACCCCATCAGAAAAAGTTTTGGCCTCAAACTGGGAAGAGTGCTCGACCCAGGGGAAGAAGAGTTCCTTTCATTACTCTCGGGGTTTCAACTTCTGCGGCCAAACAGAAGCCAGAAGCCTAGTTTTACTGAGAACCCTGAACCACAAAATCCTCCAAACAAGTCTTCTTTTGCACGAAGGGACACCCCGATTTTCCATAGTGGGGAAACCTCTGTTAGCCTTGTGGATAACTGGATAGACATCCTCTCAGATACCTGGGTATGGGAGGTGGCTTTGAGGAGTTATAAACTAGAGTTCTGTTTAAGCTCCCTTCCCAGTTCATGTCTTCTAACCTTCCTCTATCACCGCACAGATTAGCAGACCACTGTTCAGCCATCATGGATCTTCTGAAGCAAAGGGTTATCACCCCAGTTCCTGTGGCAGAAAGGTTTTAGAGCTTTTATTCCAACCTTTTCACAGTTCCAAAACCAAAATGGGACATCAGCCTCATCTTGGATCTTAAAGGCCTGATTGTGTTTAATCAGCTCCAAACATTATGCATGGAATACACCAGAACTGCCATAGTCTCCCTCAATCAGGGAAATGTTATGGCCTCTGTAAACATCAAAGATGTGTACATGCATATCTCTAATTTTCCTGTTCATCAGCCATTTGTGGGTCCCCAGCACTTCCAGTTTGTAGCCCTGCCATTTGACCTGTCTGCTGAACCTTGTTTATTAACCAAGGGCCTAGCCCCTGTGCATGTCTTTTTAATTTCCCAAGACATCCCCATTGTAAGATATTTGCATGACCTCTTGTTTGGGGAACAATGTGGTGCAGACAGTTCAGACTTTGAAAAGGTTTGGTTGGATTCTGAACCCTCAGACGTCTGCTTTGGAACCCACATGCTTCGCTTGGAGTATCTGGGTCTAATTCTAGACACAGCTTAAGCCAGAGTTTTTCTTTCACAAGAGAAACTTCAAACTCTCTGCTCCCAGACTCAGATTCCTCCGTTGACCAACTCTTTGCTTCTGTATGCAAGTAATGGCACTGACAATAGCCTCCTTTTTTGTCCTGTTGACCCATCTCCACTCCAGACCCCTACAACTCCACATCCTGTCATCATGGGACAAATCTGTTTAGTTTCTGGACAAACCGATTCACCTGTCATCAATGATCAGGTTATCTCTGGCCTGGTGGCTCAGGGATCCTGGTCTGGAGCTAATAAAAAAACATCTTGGAGCTTTAGGCATTTTGGTTGTCACTACCACATTTGACATCCTAACTGGAGGGTCATCCAGTCAGGATAAAGTTGGACGGACAATGCCACATCAGTGGTGTACATCAACCATCAGGGAGGAACCAGAAGCCTTGCAGTGGCAATAGTAGCAAAAGTATTTTGTCCTGGACAGAACTTAACGGTCCAGCCTTGTCCAACATTTACATCTTAAGCGTGGATGACTGCAAGAGATGTGCGATTTTGTTTCGGAAAGATTCGTTATTCTGACACATTTTTATTATTCAGAGATTTAGATATATCGGAATTTCTGAATGACAGAAATGATGAATGCAAACGAATCCGGATTTCTGATAACAAAAATTTCGGACTCAATATGTTAGCGGTAGTATGTACGAATTTTTGTTCCAGACAAACTTCTGTTGCAGCAACGTGACATTAGACAAAAGAAAAAAAAATTACATTTTACAGTCTGCAGAAGAAAAAAAAAAGTGCGAGGTTCCCCTCCTGATTCATACCAGACCCAAAAGTGCATGGGGCTCCTCCCAAAAGCCCTACCAGGCCCTTTCAGTCTTGTAAGAATTATATGGGGGAACCTCACCCCCCAAAAATAGGGAAAAAAGTGGGATCCCCCCTAAAATTCCTACCAGACCGTTGATCTGAGCACAGGACCGGCAGGGCACGAAAGGGGACAATCGAGCACCAGGCCATGTGTCCCCATGCCGATGCGGACAACGGCCTTTTCCCCACAATCCTGATCCGGTGGTGGTGGGGGGCCTGCGGGCAGAGGGGCTTATTTGCATTGGGGTACCCCTTTAATTAAATGGCACCCAGATGCTGCCCCCCTTGTGAATGTGTAATTGACTTGTACCCCCTACTAATTCACTAAAGGGTTAAACCAAAATGTAAATAAACACACCACACAAAAAATCATTTAATAAAATAAAAAAAGAGTAATTGTTTCTCAAGGACAACATCAGCAACATTTTCTAGCAACACATAGTTTGTATGTGTAGTAATTGTTTTAAATGTTACATTATTCCTTGGTTTACCTTAAGCAGCAGCACCCCTATCTAATGAATGTTTATCTTTTTTTAGATAGCTTTTGCAGTAGTAGGCAAGAATTGAGTCTAAAAGCTATCAAAAGGTTTACACTTTGAAATAAAATAAAGTTTAAATCCCTGAACTTCTAATAGCACAGATAGGATGCGCATAATGGAACTCTTTTTACTAGACTGCTATGTAAGCGATGTAAGGGTTTCCTGTGAAATAAAAATGACAGTGTATTATGTCAGGGCCAAGAGCCAGAAACAAAGCACAGACATAGTGAGCATCATAAAAGTCTTTTTACTAGGCCACTGTGTAAGAGGGAGAAGCAAGGCAGGTCTTATCATGAAATAAAAATTAGTATTATGTGAGAGACAAAAGCAACAAATATACACTGCACATCACGGAAGCCCCTTTTTTATTAGGCTGCATTTGGAGAGGGATAGACAAGGACATTTTTATCAAGAAAGAAAAAATTATGCTTGATTATGTCAGAGACAGGGGACAGAAATATAGCAAAGACATGTTGCACAGTGCACATCATGGAAGTCTTTTTAGTTAGCCACATTTGAAGAAACAGAGAGAGACAGACAAGGCAATATTTATCAATAAATACAAATTAAAGCAAATGATGTCAAAGAAAACAGACAGAAATGTTATACCATTGGCACTGAATCAGTCAGAGTAGGGCACATTGTGAAAGGGGCACGCAGCATGCAGTTTTGCTTCCTACATATCCAAACCTGAGTGCATATATGATACAGAAAACAGTAAAACAATATTGTCCAGACTATATAGACAGCTGTTGGAGTAGTCTGTATTTAAACTTGAACAGCATGCAGCTGTTCAGGCCAAATATACAAACTAGTATTTTTAAAACTAAAAAAAGGGTGGAATATTTTACACACTGCATAGGCATTATTTTACTATTTCTGATGGTCCTTTTTAAAACTGCATCCCTATGTAGCATTGGAGCAACAAAATCCCCTGTCTGGGGAAAGGCGGATTATTTTTACTGACACAAAACTACCCACTGCCCTAAATGCTCATTCAAATGGTGTCCATCCCCTCTTAACCCCATATAATGAGAAATCATATGGGTTGGGTGCTGAATGTGCAGTCAGGCCTGGGCAATGCATCATAAAGGACTTAAAGTCTCACTCCGGCAGCCACTGCAACTGCTGCCAGCCCTTTCACTCGCGTGTTGCATATGAAAGGGGATCCTGCCACTCTTTGGAAACTATGTTGAGAAGTTTCTGCACACAGTGTCTTCCAGGTGACACACTATTTGCTCCCTTTGTAATAGCTGGTTGAGGTCTGGCATTCTGGGCAAACAAAAACACCGGTGGCTGGATACCTGCTACTGTGGTACAGCACAATCTGCAAATTCACAGAACAGGGCAAACTCCACTAGCTGGAATAGTAGCACCTGTAAAGCCAGCAATTTTGCCAAGCTGGCATTGAGGTGCTGGGCATGGGGGTGACTGGTTACCAGCAGCTGAGGAAGTGACTGGTGACCAGCAGCTGGGGAAGAGACACCTGTCTGGTCAAGGAGGTAGCAGGAACTTGAAGCATAGCTGAAGCCCTATTGTCTAAGTCCACAGATGTCTCAGTGGATGAGAGATGCTGATTCTTGTGGAGTGGTGGAAGAGGTGGAAAGAAAGGAGCAAGTAGAAAGATGATTCTGGACCTTTTTGCTGCCAGCCAGCATCATTCATGTGCCCTCACCAAGCTTTATGATGAACAGCCATGTTTCTCCTCATGCATGCATGTGGCATATGATAGTAGATTTACCATGCTTGATAGGCTGCAACCAGACATTTTTTTAAAACTTTTTTTACTAGGAACAAAAAAAGTAAAAGAAAATAAGCACCAAACAGCACAGTAAATATGGGGAAGGGTATACACTACACTCTCTGTAGCCCACCACACTGCAATGCAGTGTATATATTGCACTGTATGCACAGCAGTCACTAACTCTTCCTGAAATCGCTCTGAATGTCAGCTGTCCCTATCTACTCCAGCTCCTGCACACACTGACAAAAGTGACAATTGGGAGAGCTTACTTTTATAGGGAGTAGCTAGTACATTTGCAAACTCCAATTTTGCCCATACTATGCCACCTAACCACAGTTCACACATGTCATGCAATGCATTTGGTGGGTTTTCTTTAATCATTTTGGCAAACTCACCCATAAGTTCACTGGTAGGTGAACTGTGAACAGCCAAAATCCGTAGTAAATCCTGTTTTGCCACAAACTTGAAACATATTTCTAGTGTCTACCTCCAAGCCACTGGTTCCATTATAAAGACTGACTCGTTATCATTCCTGATGGTCTTTTCTGTGTTCCTTCCCATTTATGATGTATTTCCCTTTCTTCATGAGGTAGTCTTCTAGCATCAAAATGGCTGACTGTAACATGGCCACATATTAATCTGCTTGCATTACCATCTCTGACCTTCAAATACCATCTGTGCATTCATCTGATGTATCCTGTTTTCTGCTGTAACCCTGCTGCAATCAAACAACTTTGTGGATGAAAAGGTATTTGGTGAGTTCAGCTATCTGATAAGGATTGTCAGCAGTGATTATATCTTCTTATACAGGCCAAGCATAGAGGTTTCAGCAAGGGATAAATCGCTAATACAACAATCGGAGTCAGAATATTCTATCTAGATAAATTGTTAAGGGCAGAATGTAATGATGATCTAAGCTGGAGATGCTGAACACACTTATGGCCAGTAAGGTGTGGTATACAGTATGTGTGAATAGAGCAATGCATGTACATGCAAGATCTTCATTTAATTTATTTTAATCACTGAGGCTCAGCATCACACGTTTTAACCTTCCTGGTGGTATTATCGAGTGTGGCTCTGGGTAATTTTCATTACCAAAAGCATTAACCCCGAGCCACACTCGGGATTACACAGCGCGTTATTTACCTTGTCCACGATCCCCGCTGTGTCCTCCGGCCGATGCCGGCATCCGTCTTCCAGGTTCCGTCCCTTGCGAGCGTCCGTGTTGCAGGGGGGCGGAACCGGCGAGAAATTTAAAAGGAAAAAAAAAAAAGGAAAAAAAAAAAATGACCAAAAAATTAAATAATCAGACCGACAGGGAGGTTAAGGAGAGCATACTTCTCTTCCTCAGGACAAAGCATTCCTTGTTCTAAAGACAAAGTTGATTGCTCTGTGGAAGAGGAACATCTTCTTGAAATGCGTGGAAATTGAAATGCGTGTTATTTCTTTAGTATTAACATATTTTACAATCTAAAAAGAAATCACAAAATAAACATTTAAGTTTACCTATAGTGTGACAAAGGTTACCTTCACATGCATAATAAGGTATGTCAAAACACGCTGCACCTGTTTTGTGGTGTGTGCTTATTATTTCAAATGGGCGCTCAATACACATCTACACAGTAAACAAGGCACCAGACCCTGTAATGCACACATGTGAAAAAACATGCGCTGTGTTGTCGTGCATTGAGAAAAAAAATGGCTAGGTACATATTTTAGTGCATTAACCTCCCTAGCGGTCTGATTTATTGTTTTTTTTCCTTTTTTGTTTCTATTTTTTTCTATTTTTTCCTTTTAAATTTAAACTTTTTTAGATTGTAAAATATGTTACTACTAAAGAAATAACACGCATTTCAATTTCTACGCATTTCAAGAAGATGTTCCTCTTCCACAGAACAATCAACTTTGTCTTAAGAACAAGGAATGCTTTGTCCTGAGTAAGATAACTATGCTCTCCTTAACCTCCCTGGCGGTCTGATTTATTTCATTTTTTTTCTCCTTTTTCGTTTCTATTTTTTTCTCCTTTTTTCTTCTCTTCTTCTTTTACCTTTATATTTCCCGCCGGCTCCGCCCCCCTGCAACACGGACGCTCGCAAGGGACGGAACCCGGAAGATGTATGTCGGCATCGGCCGGAGGACACAGCGGGGATCGGGGACAAGGTAAGTAACGCGCTGTGTAATCCAGAGTGTGGCTCAGGGTTACCGCTTTTGGTAATGAAAATTAACCCCAAACCACACTCGGGATTACGGCCAGGGAGGTTACGGACCCATAAGAAAAAAAATGGTACATAAAAAAAAAATTAATGAATAAATAGGCACTAAACCTGCTAGAACCTGAAAATGATTGCAGAGGGAGCCTCTGCTTTCTTTGCTTCTTCTCTCCACCTCTGGACATTTGTGACCAAATTCATAAATCTCTTTATTTTCTTGCTTGTAGCCCATACAGTTAAAGAGTACTTTTGCATATAAAACAGACAACATGCTGCCTCCAGTAGTTTCAAGCTGAACTGTAGAAACTGACCTGGAAAAAGTCTACATAATAGAAAGTCAGAGTGAAGTCAGACGTTCTTATCTGCATACTTGTTTCAGATCAATGCCTCAAAAAGTTAAATGTAGATCAATGTATCAGACTGACAGCCAAGCAACTAGGTTTTTGTGGAGGAGAGATCAGCCATGGTAGCCTCTATATTTTCTCAGTACAGGTTCCTTAAAGTTTATGCAAACCTCAACAATTAATTTTTCTTATTTGCTCCCTTTTGGCATTTTAAATATACATTTAAAAGATTTTTGTTTGATAAGTGCAAACAAATACCTGTTGATCCTGCCGGACTGTTACCAGTTATCATCGTTCCCATTTCTCTTGGCCCCTTTCCTCATGCAAGGACTGACAAATACTATACACCTGGGATCTCAGAACTCGGTACACTCAGGATGTAGAAAGCCAAAAAAACAGGTTTTATAGAATACTACTTCAACTACTACTACTACTACTAATAATAATATTGATAATAATAATGTCATTTGCATGTTGTTTAGGGGGAAAAGGAGGCAAAATATAAGCAATTTTAACTTTAGCTTTCAATGCAGTAAAATAAAGGCCCCTACATGCTTAAAAGTACATCAGTTCTATCATCTTGCTATTTACAGCTCTGATGCAAAGGTTGTCAAGTGACAAAATTTGTACAGATATGGCAGGACACAGGGCTGGATTAAGAGCATCACAGGCCTGGTGCTGAGGAATTCGGTGGGCCTTTTAATGGAAATGTCGACGGTCACCAGGGCCCTCTTCCTCCTGTCCGGAATGTGATTTGCAGTCTCTCTACAGCTTGGAGTCAGTGGTGGAGTGCTGCAGCTGCGACCCTGGTAGATCTGCCACTTATTCCAAGTTGTAGAGAGACTACAAATCTCAGCAATACATTATACAGCAATGCAGAATAGTGCCAACTATAGAGGACTACAAATCCCAGTAATACATTATACAGGAATGCAGAATAATACCACCAACGATAGAGGACTACAAATCCCAGAAATAAATTACACAGCTATGCAGAATACCACCAACTATAGAAGACTACAAATCCCAGTAATGCATTACACAGCAATGCAGAATACCACCAGCTATAGAAGACTACAAATCCCAGCAATATATTGTTAAGCACTGCAGAATAATACCATCAGCTATAGAGGACTACAAATCCCAGCAATACTTTAAAAATACTTTATACCTCAATCCAGAATACTATGAAGCTACATACTCTGTGTTGCTCCGGGTTCATGGCTTGATGTCTCCAGGATCTCAGGAGGGCTGTGCTGTGTTTAAGGGGGGGCTGTTCAGGCTCTCAGGAGGCTGTTCAGGCTCTAAGGTGGCTAGTGCGGGCTCTCAGGGGGCTAGTGCAGGCTCTCAGGGGGCCAGTGCGGGCTCTCTGGTGGTCAGTAGGGCTCTTAGGTAGTCAGTGTGGCTCTCAGGTGGTCAGTGTGGGCTCCGGGTGGTCAGTGCGGGCTCCTGGTGGTCAGTGTGGGCTCCGGGTGGTCAGTGCGGGCTCCAGGTTGTCAGTGCGGGCTCCAGGTTGTCAGTGCGGGCTTCTGGGTGGTCAGTGCGGGCCCTAGGTGGTCAGTGCGGGCTCTGAGTGGTCAGTGCAGGCACTAGGTGGTCGGTGCATGCTCTGGATAGTCATTGCAGACTTTGGGTGGTCAGTGCGGGCTCTAGGTGGTCAGTGTGGGCTCCGGGTAGTCAGTGTTGGCCCTGGGTGGTCAGTGCGGGATCTGGGTGTAGGCTTTGAGTGGTCAGTGTGGGCTTTGGGTGGTCAGTGCCGGCTCTGGGTGGTGCCTCTGGGTAGTCAGTGCAGGCTTTGGGTGGTCAGCGCAGGCTCTGGGTGGTCAGTTCAGGCTCTGAGTGGTCAGTGTGGGCTTTGGGTGGTCAGTGCCGGCTCTGGGTGGTGCCTCTGGGTAGTCAGTGCAGGCTTTGGGTGGTCAGCGCAGGCTCTGGGTGGTCAGTTCAGGCTCTGGGTGGTCAGTGTGGGCTCTGGGTGGTCAGTGTGGGCCTTGGGTGGTCAGTAGGGGCTCTGGGTGGTCAGTTCAGGCTCTGGGTGGTCAGCATGGGCTCTGGGTGGTCAGTGTGGACTTTGGGTGGTCAGTGCGTGCTCTGGGTAGTCAGTAGAGGCATTGGGTGGTCAGTGTGGGCTCTGGGTGGTCAGTGTGGGCCTTGGGTGGTCAGTAGGGGCTCTGGGTGGTCAGTTCAGGCTCTGAGTGGTCAGCATGGGCTCTGGGTGGTCAGTGTGGACTTTGGGTGGTCAGTGCGTGCTCTGGGTAGTCAGTACAGGCCTTGGGTGGTCAGTGTGGGCTCTGGGTGGTCAGCAGGGGCTTTTGGTGGTCAGTGCCGCCTCTGGGTGGTCATTAGGGGCTTCTATTCAGGCATATTAATGTTCTAATATGCCTGAATAGAGAGCCGCCGCTGCCTGTTTGCAGCCGGATACCGAGGCGATCCGGGTCGGCCGAGCCTATTAACAGGGGCGGGCCTGGTGCGGCAGCATCATCCGCCCCTACGTTATTCCAGCCCTGGCAGGACACTGTCATTTGGACACTGGAAATTGCTTGGACCAGTAGCTGCAGTCACACCAGTAACAACACCTGCTGGTTAGTGGTAAACTGTGTAATTGAAGCACTTAGAAACAAACACTTCCGAACTCCGTATTTCCTAGAAAACACATTTTAAAATGCTGAGGTTGTAAGTCTTCTGCATTTAAGAATGGTGGGGTGAATTGCAAAAGATAGACCACATGAGTCCTTTAAAAAGCTGCTCAGACTTGCAACACTCTGCTTTGTCAGTGGGACTTTCGCATTCTTATTTAACAAACCAAGTGGGACTTTGACGATTAATTGCCAGTATAGTGGCTGAATGAGCCTTTGAAGTGCTTTGTGTGTCTCTCTTGCAGGCAAGGAGTCAGGAGACAAAGGGAAACAGCTTATTGTATTCAAGCCAGGGACTTCTGGAAGCATAATTGTCAATGGGAAATAGAGTGTAACACTGAGTGGGGGGGTTGGGTAGCTAGACCTTAAAACCTTTGTCTGTTTGACTATTTTTTTCTCCTTCTCCAACCAGGTAATGTAACATATGCTAAGAAATCCTGAGCACCCTCCTCTTCTAACATTAGTTTTCAAATGCCCCTTTCATGTTGTAAACTAAACTCAGAGCTCAGTTCTTTGAACTGTTGCAGGTAGCAGATGCCTGGCAGTGTGATACGGACAGTCACCTTCGTGGCTGTGCTGTACTTAATGAAATGGCTTACAGAATAGTTTCATTATTGTCACCGCTGAATGCCTCCTGAGCGGATGTGTGCAATGCATCCGGACCTCTAAATTACAGCCCTGCCTCACACCTGGCTGGGACGAGAGTATTACTTTCACTCAGGCTTGTGAACCTATTAAAAACTCAGACAAGGAATTATTACTGTATCCCTTTAACCCTCTATGCAGCACAAGATTCAGAGTTACTTGCGTACAGAAGTGTCAGTACAGAAGGCCATGCACTAATGCAAACAGGTACTCTAAGGTGATTTGGATACACATAAAACACCTACTTGCAAACTTAGTGAAACAATCAGTAAACAAAAGCAGATCTTAAAGTGACTGTAAACTCAGGCATTAAATCTTAAAAATGCATTCAAGTCACTTAACTATTAACAAAAATGTATCTTATTTGTGCATCATTCTGCTGTAGATCCTCAAATCATCTCTGAATTGGTGCTGACACTGTCCTTCCTTCTGGAGGGTGGCTACTTTTGTTCCCCATGGCCCCTGTGTGTGTTGTAAGGTAGCCACCGCTCCAGAGGGAAGGACAGTGTCAGCATAAATTCAGAGACGATTTGAGGATCTACAGCTGAGGGGTGTACAAGTAAGGTACAGTTTTGTTAATAGTTAAGGTACTTGAATGCATTTTTAAGATTTAACTCCTGAATTTAGTGTCACTTTAAATAAGTTATACTACTGGCACACTAGAGTCTGAGATGGCAGATGGCAGAGTTGTATGCCCTATATTCAGATATAATACTGAAGTTCTTCCTCTAGGAGGAAGTGCTGAGAGGGTTTGAGGCTTAGAGGTAACAAGCCCAGCTGAAGCTAGCTGGCTTGTTAGGGCCTCTACAAGAACACCCAGCCTCCTAAGAAAGGAGCCCCTCCCTGGAGCCAGTCTGTTTGTCTGGCAGACTGGGGGGAGTGGATCACCTGTGTGGTGAACAGCCTGTGTGACCAGGGGACAAGGATGAGCCTGTGTGGCAAGTGTGTTTGATACAGCGTGTGTGGGAAAGGTTTTGTTACAAACACAATCTGAGGTCAGAGAGAAGTTGGAAATGTTATTTTGCCGTTAGCAAAAAGGCTGTACTTTATGTTGGAGAAACCCCTGAGAGGGAAAAACCTATGTGAATGTTTAAATTAAAGTGGACAGGAAGCCCTAAAAAGAAGTTGTTTAGTGGAAGTGTCCTGAATGCACTACTATTTGAAGCTAATCCTCACAGTAGATAAAACCATTCAATACAAATAAACGGTTTTCAAATGTGTATTTAGCTGCTTACCTGAAACTCAGCTTTAATGGGTAAGTGTAATTTCACACAAAGTACATTTACCAACCCTGCCTGCCCCCCTGATCTATACTGTCTAATTCTCCTCCCCCAGCCACTTATTTACCTGACCATTTCCACAACTGCCCTGATGTTTACATCCTGCAGCTGAAATCTTCCATGTCACCGGCCACTGAATCCTTGTAGATTTCTATGGGGCCATCTCCTGAGGGTCTCTAATTTTTATGTCTCATGCGATGTGGTAGAATTGTTCTCCTTTCTGGAGTGATAGAAAAAAAATACCAGTATAACTCTATCCAAGACTTTTTCTATTTTATTTTTAACTTGGAGAGTTGTCTCCAGAATAGGTGTCCCCATTGGGAGACTTTCCTTTACCTTATGTAACATTCACCAAGACATGAGTAGGGGGGAAGTCACCCAATGGGAACAACTTTTTTTGGCAACAACTGTTAAAGCTGGCATTTCCCCTCAATTGGGATTTTTTGGGAAATGCAACAGCATATGCTGATATGTACTGATTGTATTACTGACATTTTAATGTACTGATATACTGTTATGTCTTTTGAGCTGTAGATGGCACTGTAGTACAATGTTTGTCTCTCAGTGGCGTAACAATCGCCATAGTGACCCAGGCGGCCGCTATGGGGCCCGGGGGCACAGAGGGGCGCGGCCAGATGACGTGAGGGCCGCCTGGGTCACTATGGCATCTTATGCTGGTGGCTTTCACTGGCAGCTGGGAGAAGAATGCGCTGCTGGGGAGTTAATGAGAGCCAGCAGCGGCTGTGTAGCAGGCTGGACCCAGCAGTGGAGGAGGAGGCTGGGGCCGTGGTCGGTAGCAGAGGAGGAAGCGGGGCCCGGTGACGGAGAAGGAGGCGGGCCCGGGGACGGAGGAGGAGGCGGGGCCCATCAGCGATCGTGAAGGAAGAGGAGGCGGACAGGTAAGGAGTGTGATCAGCCCACTTGAGGGTGACCCTGCCGAGCCCATGATAGATTTTCTATGGTGGCCTCGGCAGGGTCACCCTCAGGTGGGCTGCGTGGGATCTCAAGTAGGCTCTGCAAGGGGCATAACTAGAAGTCACAGGGCCCCATACAAAATTTTGCTATGGGGCCCTGTGATTTCTAGTTACGCCCCTGGTCTCTCTATATGCACGCTTATCTATGATACAAAAGGAAGTTTTTTCTCTATATATGTTTCCTTTCTACAATGCAGTATACATACATGTAATGTTCTCCTAAGCAAATAAAACTTAATTCAGCATTCCTCAAGATCTCAGTGCTTCATCTAAACACATAACCAACAGGTTATGGGACCAGGCACTAAACAGAACACTGCAAGTGAACAAGACCCGCATCCAAGCTACTGAAAGATGGCAAGCAGTTCAGATATGAAGTTTGCAATCCTAATGCTCCAAAATACCAGCTACCATCTCAAGCTTTAAATGCTGGTAAGCAAAGATGACTTGTGGCAAGTACTGACTACGGACAGACCCATGGAGGAATGGGACAAGAAGAACAGGCAAGAAAAAGCAATTATAAGTCTGCTAGTGGAAGATGACCAGCTCATCCACATAAGAAAAGAGAATACAGCTGAAGGTATGTAGACTGCATTACAGAAACTGCATGAGCGTTCAAACCTAAACAGTAAACTATATCTGCTACATGAGCTATATAAGATGAGGCTAGAAAAAGGCAAGAAAATGCATGAACATGTCAATACCATGCTGGAAATAGTATAACAGCTACTTGCAGTTGGAGAGCAAATTAAAGATAACCACATAGTGGCTCTACTGCTATGCAGCCTTCCAGAGTCATACAGTGCTCTTATTAATGCTCTAAAAACCAGGCATGAGCAGAAACTAACACTAGAATACACCAAAGGAAAATTAATTGATGAATATGACAGAAGGAAAGAAAATATGCACAATGAAGAAAACAAGAAATCCATTTAGGTGCATGAAAGCGCAAAGCAAAACAAAGAAAGCTGAGCGTGTTTTGCTATAAAAAGACTGGTGACCTGAAAAAGGAGTGTTTAATCTGGAAAGCCGAGCAACAAAAGCGAGAGGCACCTACAAGAGAGAGCTAAGGCAGCCACAAAGGAAACTGCAGGAACATCATGGAGTGCTATCTTTAAAGTGACTTAGAACCTTATACCACATGGATGGTGTATTGGCTCCGGCGCAACAAGCCACATGACAAGTGATGAGACCTTCTTCACAAACCTTGATTTTATTGCAAAGGACAAAGTTTTCCTAGCAAACGGTAAAAGTGTTACTGCAGAAGGTAACAGACAAGGATTCTTGACTTGTATCACACCGTCAGGGGACAAGCAGAGTATCCTCATGAAAATGTATTGTATGTTCCAGACCTAGAAGGAAGCCTTCTATCAGTGAAAATCCTTGCTAATAATGATCTCACAGTTCTATTCCGAGGTGACAAATGTACAATCTGAAACAATAAGCAAAACCTCGCAAAAGGAAAATGAGATGAACACCTATACAGATTCATCACCATAGACGAACAAGTCAAGACAGTAGGGATGTCCAGATGCCCTTTTTCAAGACCAAGTATAAGTACTTTCACTCAGGTGCTTGCTGACACGAATTACCAATACTTTTTCTTTAAGGGGACATGTGATATTATCCCTAAAACAATACATGCTAATGATTTTAGGGCAGATTCTCACCAGGCTGCGTCCAGATCTTACCGGGACTCTGTACAGGTCTCACCAGAGCTGAATATAGATCTCACCGAAGCTGAATACAGATCTCACAAGGCTGTGTATAGATCTCACCAGAGCTAAATATAGATACAAATCTCACCAGAGCTGCGTACAGATCTCACCAGGGCTGCGTACAGATCTCACCAGGGCTGCGTACAGATCTCACCAGAGCTGCGTACAGATCTCACCAGGCTGTGTACAGATCTATCCAGGGCTGTGTACAGATCTATCCAGGGCTGTGTACAGATCTAGCCAGGGCTGTGTGCAGATCTCACAAGGGCTGAATACAGATCTCACAAGGGCTGAATACAGATCTCACCAGAGCTGAGTACAGATCTCACCAGAGCAGAGTACAGATCTCACCAGAGCAGAGTACAGATCTCACCAGAGCAGAGTACAGATCTCACCAGAGCAGAGTACAGATCTCACCAGAGCAGAGTACAGATCTCACCAGAGCAGAGTACAGATCTCACCAGAGCAGAGTACAGATCTCACCAGAGCAGAGTACAGATCTCACCAGAGCAGGGTACAGATACCACCAGGGCTGCGTATAGATCTTACCAGGCTGTGTACAGATCTAGCCAGGGCTGTGCACAGATCTAGCCAGGGCTGTGTGCAGATCTCACAAGGGCTGAATACAGATCTCACTAGAGCTGCCTACAGATCTCACCAGAGCTGAGTACAGATCTCACCAGAGCTGAGTACAGATCTCACCAGGGCCGAATACAGATCTCAACAGAGCCGAGTACAGATCTCACCAGAGACGAGTACAGATCTCACCAGAGCAGAGTACAGATCTCACCAGAGCAGAGTACAGATCTCACCAGAGCAGAGTACAGATCTCACCAGAGCAGAGTACAGATCTCACCAGAGCAGAGTACAGATCTCACCAGAGCAGAGTACAGATCTCACCAGAGCAGAGTACAGATCTCACCAGAGACGAGTACAGATCTCACCAGAGCAGAGTACAGATCTCACCAGAGCAGAGTACAGATCTCACCAGAGCAGAGTACAGATCTCACCAGAGCAGAGTACAGATCTCACCAGAGCAGAGTACAGATCTCACCAGAGACGAGTACAGATCTCCCCAGGGCTGTGTACAGATCTCCCCAGTGCTGTGTACAGATCTCCCCAGAGCCGAACACAGATCTCACCAGAGACGAGTACAGGTCTCCCCAGGGCTGTGTACAGATATCCCCAGTGCCGTGTACAGATATCCCCAGAGCTGCGTACAGATCTGCATACAGATCTCACCAGAGCTCAGATCTAAGCAGAGCTGAATACAGATCTAAGCAGAGCTGAATACAGATCTAACCAGAGCTGATTACAGATCTAACCAGAGCTGAATACAAATCTCACCAGAGCTCCGTGCAGATGTCACCAGAGCTCCATACAGATGTCACCAGAGCTCCATACAAATGTCACCAGAGCTCCATACAGATGTCACCAGAGCTAAATACAGATGTCACCAGGGCTGCGTAAAGATTTCACCAGAGCTGAATAGAGATCTCACCAGACCTGCATCCAGGTCTCACTAGGGCTACGTACAGATGTCACCAGGGCTGCCTATGAGTCTCTCCACGGCTCTGCGAACAGGTGCTGGGCTGAACGGGTGCGTGGTGAGCTGATCAGAGCAAGTGCCAGTCTTATGCCTGCTCCGGGGCTGTATTTGCGGTGTGAGGCTGCCTCTAGCTGTGCCTGCACCAGGAAGGAGGAGGAGGAGATGTGGGACCAGGCAGGCAGTGTCAGGACATCCCTACAAAACAGCCACTTATAATCCGCACAACAAATGTATCCATCTATGGCACAGATGACTAGGACACCGATACCCAGAAGCCATACAAAACATTATAAAGGGAGGCTTATCAGAAGATATAACTGTACTGCCTTGCCAAATGCTGATCACATGAAAATGCTCTATGGAAGCAAAGGCAACACGTACCCTACTTCAACAGGCCACTCAAAGAAAGACCACCCACCCCTTGCAGCTCATACATAGTGACATGTGTGGACCAATGAAAACTTGCAGATCAGGCATGAACAGATATCTACTGACTTTCATTGATGATTATTCCAGGTACAGAACAACTTATCTGATAAAGCACAAGAATGAAACATCAGAAAAACTTCAAGAGTTTGTAGATATGTCCAGCAACAAATTCCAATGGAAATCAGGAATTATACGCACAGACAATGGAGGGGAATGCATCAGAACGGAAGTGGAATCCTACCTGAAGAAACAAGGTGTAGTACACCAGACCACCACAACATACAGAACACTCCTGAAAAATTACTAAAACGCAAAGCCAATCAACTGAGAAATGCAGAAATAAAATAATTTCAAGAAAATAAAAACCTGGACACGCAAGAGCAAGCTGTCAACATTCAATAATGTTCATCAGAAGAAATGACTGAGGATGCACTCACCAAGCCATTGCCAAAGGATCGTCACAGTTTCCTGCGAAAGAAGCTAAACATCATATAGCAACACATATGCTGTTGAGAAGGAGTGTTGGAAATGCAACAACATATGCTGATATAACCCTTCATTACTTTATCTATAAACTTTAAAAAATGTTTGGGGCTTGTTTCATTTTAAGCACTGACATTCTACAGCATGCTGAAAGACAGCTTTAGAAAACCTCTGTTAGGCTTGGCAAGGCCTGAATGAAGACATTGATATAGGATGGACTGCTTGATAATCTATTATCTGTTAACCACTAAACTACCTTGTTAATATCACTAGTGAACCTCAAATTTAAAGTATCACTAGAAATTTTGAGTTCTAGATTTCCTGCAGTAGGCTCACAGACAGCGAACTACATTTTTAACATTTCCATATGCCACCAATTAAAGTAATGTCATTTTTTATTCTGGAAAAATTAAACTTTTAATATAATTTTTTATAGCTCTCTCACACCTCCTGATACACCTGTATAAATCAGTGTCATATGGTTTTCTAGAACAGTATGTTTGTATTCAGCACCTGTAAGGTACGTGGGTTATTTTTACTATTACCCTGAAGTTCGCTGTTGACATAAGCCAATCATAGAATACTCCAAACCTAGTATGCATATATGTCAAATATGTTTTATTTTTACTGTTCCATTTATAATACGAGAATGCACTATGCCATTTTACTGGCAACAAGAATGATCTGAGCATTGCTGGTAATCATTGCACTTTAATGGGGTTAACAAAAGAGCTGTAACAAGCAATTGTTTGCAAAGTACAGCCTTGGCATTGATTGCCGAGATTTTTAAGATTGCTTAGAAATATAGAGATCACAATTAGAATAAATTTGTGTTGGGTGTTTAATTCACAGCCCAGCCAATCATGGAAAGAATGAGCAGATGTCAGATCTTTGATACTGCTTGTGACAGATTTTATTAGTTTGTGGCTAATCTTAATCTGACCACTGACAATAGAACATGAATGATCGTTCTTTCAGCTTACATCTAAACACCACAAGAAAAATTGAGTGTATTGTAGCATTCCAGTCCTTAGATGTGGTGGATGCATTTGTTTTCTTTTTTTAAGCCTTTTTTTTATTTTCACCTAGTGATTCTGCGAGTAACACACTTCCAGTCCTAGGGTGACAATGCTTACACTTCTGTATCAGAACAACAGAAAACAGACTAGGCTACAGATCCCCACCCCTCTCATATACTCCATAACAGAGAGTTGCAGTTCTGTAGTCCTAGTAGTGATAGCGCAGAACAATGAAACACAAAACAGTCGGCACAGGCAGAGAGCACAGGGAGTTATCAGCTCACAAGATTTCTGGCCAGTGGTTCTCAACTTGTGTAACCTCAGGACCCACATTTGTTCTTGGTCATTAAGTTGCGACCCATGTTGCACTGCAATGGAACGCATGGCATTGCGGTACCGCGTGTTCCAGTGCGGGCGATTGAGCTGTGGGCAGGCGGTGCAATTAGGGTGCCATTCAAATGAATGGTAATGCACCTCCCGCACCAGAACGCGTAGTAGGTGCAATTGTGTGGTACAGTGTGTTAATTGCACAGAACTGTTCGATTAACACACTGTACTAGTGTGAACAGGCCCTCAAAAACACTGACAGACACACACAACCACAGACACAATCTCACACACCTATACACACTCCAAAAAAAAAGTAATTTTTCTTTCTTTTTTAGGATCCACCCAGTCTCCCTACCTTACGAGAACTGGAGTGGATCCTCAGCCTGGGGTCCAGTGTGGGCTGCTGTGCTTTGACGGAGCTCCATCCAAAGATGCATTGCTTGTACAACTCCCTTGCAAGCCATGTAGAGGCCCTGTGAGCCAGAATGTGATGTCACTCTGATCCAGACACCTCTACAGGGCTTGTGAGGGAGCTGTAAGCAATGCATGTATGGATGGAGCTCCCATGCAGCCATAGCTCCAGCCCACCCCACCACAAGCTGACACTTGGCGCCCGGCAGCATTTTTTGAATGGCTGCTTGGCGCGAGAACTGACAGTGCTGCGCTAGGGGGAGACTGAGCAGCTTATCACCTAGAAAAGTGGAGAGCACGCGGTAACCCACTGAACATGGGGTCGTGACCTACTTTTGGGTCACGACCCACCAGTTTAGAACCAAGGGGTTAGGGTTTACATACTCTTTGAAGGAACAACAGGTAGAAAGTTCCCACATGACCAGTTATTTTAGATCCCCAAGATTGACTGGCCAGGATCGGCTGTTGAGGTACATGGCACTAACACATATCATAATATCATATTCAGTGCACGGCACTACAAAATCATTCTTTTTGGATGATATTTTGCTGTGGCCTTAGCATTTCCCTGCCTAGAGATATGTACAATGTAAGAAAAAGTTCACCACTCATGATGCAAAGTAAGTTTTTGAAATTATGGCTTTAAAGCATAATTAAAGTCTTACTTTTTTGGCATATATCTACTGCTAGCAAGCAATAGATATATGCCCCAGGATTAAAAAGAAAATAAAAAAATTAGGAAATACCTAATTACTTACCTGTTCCAGCACCGCTCGCTCCTGGCAGAAGCTCCCGAATGGCTGAGAGGAAGAAGTGTGTGGGCACATGCGCAGTAGAGCGAGGGGAGAGAAAATGAAATTCAATGGCCGTGCATCCGGGAGTGCACACGCTGGACAGACACCGTAGGACACGAGGAGTCTGTGATGGATCATAGATCGGCACCAGTGCTGGAGGGACTGTTAGAAGTGAGTGGAAGGAAGAAGATGATCAAATCAAAAGGAATCAAATAAGGTAAGTGCTTACAGCAACATTGGGGGAAAAGAAACAAAAAAAGCTTTAATGTCACTTTAATGCTTTGAATTGTGGACCGGGAACTAGACTGTGGATCCAAAAAGTCCAACTAAAATCAGAATTCCTCACACTTTTTCTGGATTAATGACTTAAATCAAATACATATAAACCCAATCACTAAACTCTCATAAAGGCCTTCACATGGTAAAGCGGTTAGAAAAAGTAATGTTCTATATTTTTTATTTATTCTTGATAATCTTTGGTGATCCTGCAAAGAAGGTCCTTTTTCAGGTACTATTCTCTGAGATAGGGACCTTATATGGTAAGCGCCTTGCAGACAGGGAAAGTACAGTATGTAAAGCACTGTGTAAAGTATCAGTGCTATATAAATGCCTGTAACAAATAAAATAAATAAAAAACTGCTTTCTAACTCTACACCAGTGGCTGCCAGAATTCTTACAACCAGTGCCTCATCCCCGCCTGGCCCCATTCACCTGAGATTTCCAGCCAGCACCTCAGTGGAAACAAAGTGGCAGGATTGCTAGTTGACATTATTGACTAAATATGACGAACAGTAGTGCAGCCGTTGAATTGTTTTTTCTTCTAAATGTGTTAAAGGAGAACTATGGGGTTAGGGCTTTTACCCATAGTTCTCCTTAGGGTAACGGGAGGACACAAACTAGCGTCCTCCCGCTACCCTAAGCTCAGTATACAGAGAGCTACAGCTCGAGCTACAGCTTCTTCTCAGTGATAGAGTCACTTTAAAAGGAGAACTATGGGGTAAGGGGTTTTTCCCATAGTTCTCCTAAGGGTAATGGGAGGACACAAACTAGCGTCCTCCCGTCACCCTAAGCTCAGTATACCGCGAGCTACAGCTCCTGGATGACAGCTGAATATTTCCAAAGTGCTCAGCTGAATTGAGGATTAGTGATGGGCCAAACACCCCCGTGTCCGGTTCGTATTCGAACTTCTGAATGGCCGAAAAGTGTGAATACGAACTCAAACCTGCAAGTCAATGGGGGTCGAACGTTCGAAAATGATTGTCCCCTTTAAGAGGGCTTCTATGCAAGTGATTGGCCATAAAAGGTGTATGGGGGTCTGGGAACTGCTCTGGGGGACAGGAATCAATGACAAAAAAACAAAAATAAAATACAGTTTTTAAAGGAGCAGTGATTTTAACATCATTTAAAGGGCAAAAATGAAAAATTAATTCAAAGATCGTGCCTGGGGGGTCCCCTTAACCTGCCTGTGAAGTGGCAGATCTGTAGGATGTATAGAACCTGCTGCAGCAAAACTAATATTTCTAAAGAAAAAAAAATGATTTTTTTTTTACTCTTAAAGTGTGCAGTTCCCCCTCCCAAACAAAACCAGACCCTTTAGGTCTGGTAGGAATGATAGGAGGGGTACCCCTTTGCATCGGGGTACCCCTTTAATTAAGGGGGCACCCAGATGCCGCCCCCTCCCTTGTGAATAAGTAAGGGGTGCTTGTACCCCTACCCATTCACTAAAGGGTTAAAGAAAATATTTTTTAAAAAGTCCAGACTTTTGATAAAATTCTTTATTTGGAAAAAAAACGAAAGACATGTATTTGACAAGTATTTTATTTTATTTTTTAAATGGATCCACCGACTTAATCCATGGTCAATCACGGCGCCCAGCGTTGTCCGCGACGACGACGAAATAAAAAATTAAATAATACAAAATAATTAGAAATTAAAAAAACGCCGTCCCGTCCACTACCCGCCGCATAATGGCATTTTGACAGATGCCGGCAAAACATACACAATTGGGCAGAGCTAGCGGTGACAGCTAGCTCCGCCCAATGGTGTAGTTTACCGGCATCTGACTAATCATTATGACTTTTCCCAATCAGGGCTCTAATTCAATACTGAGCCCTGATAGGGCAAAGTCTTGCACCTGACCTGTGGTCAGGTGCAAGACTTGAATCAATTAGAGCTTCGGAAGGCTTCTTGCCTTATGGAATGTCCGTGGTCGAACAAACCGCAAACATCCCATAAAGTTCGGCGTTCGGCGAACACTCGAACGGCTGATGTTCGTTTCAAACTCATGTTCGAGTCGAACACTCGGACCATCCCAATTGCGGATGTGAAGGTGAATTATCTTTGTGATACTTTAAGAAGTGCTCTGGAGGACTTCTAAAATGTGGGCCAGTTTGGGGGTCTTTTAATGTCGCAAATACTGCACAATTCAGAAATGATGTCAAATGTTGGAAAATATGAGTCACAAATCTGAAACATTACATTAATTACAGGGCAATTCTGTCTCCTCAAATGTCATGTAAACAAATGGGCGGGGCGAATCCCATGACATCATGGGTCTCACTCCACCCATTTATTGACATGCCATTTGAGGACAGTGAGCTGTCATGGAATGAAAGCAAAGGGGCAAAGCGAGTGACTCATGTGCTCCATCCATTTTTTTTACATTTGTCCTGTACCTGTCATTTTGCGGTGGCTGTTTGGCTGCAATGGATGGGTCGGCGGGCGGTGGGATTTTTCTTATTTCAGCGAGCCGGTGGGAGTTGTTTATCATGATTGATGAGGATCTACATCGCTGGGCAACTTGATTGACCATTGGATTGCATCGTTGGACAATTTAAAAAAATAATTATAATAAAGGAATTTAAAAAAAAGTATTTTATTGTTTAAATAAATGACTTTTTCATGGTGTTGTGTTTTTATTTACTCTTGACTGAGTAGGGGTAACAACTACCCCTTACTCATTAACAAAGGGGTGTGGGATATGGTGCCCCATTATTAAAGGGGGCACCCAGATGAGCCCCCCTGCCGACAGACGGCCACAACCACAAGGCAAGGGTTGTGGGGAAGAGGTGCTTGTCCTTATCGACATGGGGACAGGGTGTATGTCGAGAGCATGTGGCCTGGTATGGTGCAGGAAGGGGAGGGCGAGGGAATTTTAGGGGGGGCCCCACACTTTTTTTCTAATTTTTGGGGCGTTGGAGTCCCCCTTAAAATTCCAGCCAGACCTAAAGGGTCTGGTATGACTTTGCAGGGGAACCCCCCCCCCCCTCCTAACATTCCTACCAGAAATAAAGGGTCTAGTATTAATTGGGGAAAGGGACCCCACGCTGTTTTAAAAAAAAAATCTATTTATTTAAACAAGCAGGGTTTCGGTCCGCTTCAGCAGACCATTCTCCCTGCTCTGGCTGTTTGTTCGGCTGTGACGAGCCAAAGCATGCGTTCGCCTGTTTACTTTGGCTGCCTTCAGCTATTGTACGCGCTAGTGAGAATAACGCGTACAGCAGTCCTTTGGTTTGGCTGAACCGAAGGGTTTTTGCAGCCAAAGCGAACCAAAGGATTAGCTGAACCTTTGGCTCTTTAGTGAATAATCCCTTAGATGTTCTCTGAATGGCTGCTGTGCCGAGCAAGCAACCCCCTAGTCCTGAGGAGAAGTGGATCAGCACAGTGGCATACAGGACACAGAAGATTGCTGTATAACATAATAGTAGCTACGGTGTTCTATATGATCCCCATAGCCCTACCAGGTATATAATATGCATTCTTATATTAGGCCAAGTTGGACCAATGCAAGTATACATTTAACTTTATACCTGGAGTTCAGCTTTAAGGTAGACTCAGACTAAAAGCTATTTAGGCCAAATCGCCACAATGTAGCTACACCGACTTTCTGGGTTCTAGGTGCTGAGGTTAGGTTTATGTCTGTGAGACTCTTGCTTGTGGTAATAAAGCAGATTCTGTGGGTACTGAAGTGTTTTACTATGTTTCATGTTTACAGTGAGTCGTTTTATTTACCCTTAACCTTTTAAGCCCCTGGGTTAAAAAAAATGATATACTTAACTTTTGTTCTACTAAACTCCATACGCTGAGCATTTTAACCTTGCTCCATCTGTCAGCTTCCGCTTTGTGCACCTGTGCCATAGATTGCATCTCCCACCTTAGTGACATTATCAGCTAGCATCCAGTCAATAAAGTCTAAGGAGCCACGATCTATTGCCAGTGCTAAAGCTGTAAATGGGGGAATCATTCTGGCTGTACGTTAACAGCTTATAAATTGTAGTGCATTCTAGGGTGGCAACTCTGCTTCGGCTTAGGGAGCAGGTTAGGAAGCATTGTTACCCTATGACGGAAAGTGAAGGAACATGCTGGATCACATGGAACAAAGGCAACGAGAAGAAAAAAATACAGGTCTGGAATGAGTGGATAGGTAGGTTTACATATTTAAGATTGTGTAGTTGGGAGAGACATTCCCTAGAGAGTTTAGCTGACTTCCAGTAACCTTAAAGAAAAGCAAATAGCTACTAGCTGTCTCCTCATTAAAGGAGCCTTGGACATAATATAATAATTGCCTGATTTTTTGTTGTTTTGTTTTTGCTGAATGAAGTGGAAATGTTATGTCTATGGCAGTGGATGACAGATCTTCCACGTTTCCATAGAACAAACATACATGCTTTGTTTATGTGACAGCCAGCCAGTAGACAAATCTAAGGGAGGTTGGATCATGCCTGCGTTGCTGATCATCCTTTAATTTCAATTGCCATCCTTAGCCTCAAATAGGCTATATATCAACATTACATACTGTGCCAAGTATTTTCCATATAAGCCTTGGCACTTTTAAATACAGATCAGTTAATCTTATTAGTAGTTATTTTACATAAAGTGTCTGATGTAATATAGTTGTGCTAGTATTTAGAAAATATAAATAATCCCCATTATTTTGTTAACGGCTATTCATGGCCTCATTTTCTAGGTTAGAATTTCTCAATTGCAAGGGAACAGTGCCTGTAAATTATGCTAGATAGCATATTTTTTTCCTCTGTGCATCTCATTTTCCAGGGGCTGTTTCACCAATCAATTGAATTATTGCCCCTACACATGACAGAACTGCAAAGTGCTTGCATATTTTATTAAGGGGAGCAAACATTAATTACAAACCGAGCCCCACCTTTTCAACACATAAATTAGGAGCGATTGATGAGTGTATTTTCTCCATGCTTCATTGTCTGCTAAGCCCAGATCTTGTCATCCATTATAAACATATCAGTGATAACATTTAATGCGTTATAACTGGTGCCATTAAAAATGGTCCAAAGGCTCTTATAAGAAAGATATCAACATTCAGCATAGACAGATTATTAGATGAACCAATTCAAAGTTATTTGATGCCTTAACAGACACGTCACAACTTATTTTTAAATCTTTCTAAATCTGATGTGTTCTCAAAAAAAAAAGAATATATTGCAAGTTTTAGTAACATAATAAAAATAGAGCTATTTCAGACATGTTTCTCACAATTTACCCATTATATAACAGTGACATCAAAACTAATTCCGTAAAGGACAACTTAACTTTTAACAAAATCTTCCCCAGTGCACCCTCCCAATCCCCTAATCTAAAATAGATTACAATCTCCCAGCCACCCAGATACTAATTTACCTCTAATATTTACAGCCTCCCACCCAAAATCTTCTCTTGCAAAGCCTGTACAGTAACTCCCTATAAATTTGAATGGGACTCATTCTCCTATCATCTCCATTGTAAACTGCTAAAAAAAGGCTACTACTCCTTACTCTTGCTATTAGACCTTTCTGCTGCTTTTGACACTGTTGACCACCTGCTCCTCTTCAAAAAAATTCCACTAGCTTGGCCTACAAGACTCTGTGCTCTTGTGGTTCTCCTCCTATCTATCTAAGTGCTCCTTTAGTGTCACCCACAAATCTAACTCCTCCCCTCCTCTTCCTCTTTCTGTAGGGGTCCTCCAAGGCTCTGTCCTTGGACCCCCTTCTCTTCGCTATCTAGACCCCCTCCCTTGGTCAGTTCATAACCTCACATGGCTTCCAATACTATCTATATGTCGATGACACTCAAATCTATCTTTCTACTCCACAACCCACCCCTCAGTGTCCTTGCATGTCACTAATCTACTAAACGACATATCAGTCTGGATGTCACAACACTTCTTAAAACTCTACCTTTCAAAAACTGAGCTTATGATATTTCCTCCTGTCTGAACACCTTCCCCCAACTTTTCCCTTGAGATTGATAACGCAACTATTAAACCCTCCCCCAACGCCAAAGTGCTAGGTGTCATCCTTCACTCGGACCTCATCTTTCTTCCCCACATCCAATCACTATCCAAATCCTACCACCTTCACCTTCGTAACATCTCCTAAATACGCCCCTTCCTCACCAATGAAACCGCAAAATTACTCATCCACTCACTTGTTATCTCTCGTCTTAACTATTGCAACTCCCTCCTCATTGGCCTACCTCAGGTTATCCCCCATTCAGTCATGAATGCTGCTGCTAGACTCATTCATCTAACCAACTGCTCAGTGTCTGCAACCCACCTCTGCCAATCCCTCCACTAACTTCCAATAGCCCAAATAATAAAATTCAAAATATTAACCACCACTTACACAGCCATTCACAACTCTGCACCCGGTTCTATCTCCAACCTTATATATCCAACCGGTTATATCTCCAGGGGAAGGGTATCACCCTACCCTTCCCCTCCGCTCTTCCCAAGAGCTACTACCCTCTAGCTCCCTCGTCAACTCCTCCCATGCTCGCCTCTAGGACTTCACTAGAGTCTCTCCCATCCTCTGGAACTCTTTATCCCAACATGTCCGACTATCTCCCACTCTGACTGCCTTTAGGTGATCCCTTAAGACTCATCTCTTCATGGAAGCATATCCCACCTCAAACTAACCACTCAACCAGTGGCGGAACTACCACCATAGCGACCGCTTGTATGGGCTGAGGCAGCGGGGATCCGAAAACAATGGACAGCGGAGGAGTCGCTGTCATCCTGAAACTGACAGGAGGGCAGTGGCTCTGCTCTCCTCCCCGCCTGCTGCTCGATCATCGTGATCCCTGTCAGTTTCAGGATGACAGCGGCTGTGTGCGTGGCCGAGCGGAGGATCGGTAAGTATCATTGATATTTACCGATCTTCCGTGTGCAGCACAAACACTGGAGTGATCGTCTGATCACTCCAGTGTTTGTAAATAACTGGGGACACATAGTACTATGTGTCCCCAGTTATGAATGAACAGGAGGTGATTTACATCACCTCCTGTTCGTTCATGAATTTCTCAATTGGTAGAAGCACTCACTACAGAGATTTTCCCCATTGAGAATCTGCTTGATAGTAAATACCTTACTATCAGCAGTTTGCGAATGAGTGGGAAGCCTCAGTACTGAGTGCTGAGGCTGCAGAAAAAGACATTGAGGACTCCATGTGATCACAAAGAAGCCTTAACAAACATGGTAACATTTGGGGTAGAGGTTGGGTAGGGAAGAAAAATCGATGCATGCCACGGTAAAGTCAATGACCTGAGCCTGATTCTGATGAGGTAGGCCAATTAACACACATCTTGATAAAATCAATAAACTTGATTGTGGTTGGGTGAGGGTTCAAAAAAAGATTAGCATGAGAGAATGCTACTATAAGTTCAGAGAGTAATGTTAAGTTATCAAAAAGTACTGTCAAGATATTAAATGATCTTGGTATGTTAGTAAATAGGGATAAGTGAAACTGAGAGTTTTGATTTGTTTGAAATTAAATTGACAATTGGAAAATTTAGCAAAATCACACAATGCTGCAGAAATGCATTGGAAATTCAAAATTAGTGTAATATTATTGCGTATTGTAACAATACACAAGTAACAATCATATAATCAATAACCAATATAGAGATTTTCCATTTCGGAGATATTTTGCCAATGGCAAAACTGGTAATATCGCAGCAAAATCATTTTTGTTGAAATAAAAAATCTTACCAGAAAGTGACGACATATCACAAGGGACTGGTGCTATTGCCCACACATCATCTTTAGGTATATTACGTATATGAATAGCTACTGGGTTATAGGAATCCAGAGAATACCATACATTTAATAAATGGAAAGCCCAGCAAAAAAAGAAGAAAATATAAATTGTTTGGTTCAGTCATAGATATCACCACAACAAGGTCATGACGTTTATACAGGTAGGCCACTTATACTTTTTCGGGGAAAAGGGGATGCTAAAACAATTTTAATAGAACATTTCAGTAGGGTTCAGAAGAGGTGTAATCCTCCAAATGATCACATGTTACCCTCTTTACCATCTTGTCTTGAACTGTATTGTGATTGTAATGTCTTCCTTATATTGTGAAGCTCTGCACCAACTGTTGGCGCTATTTAAATCCATAATAATAATATGGTTAGCCACACATATATTTGATTGTTTTTTTGTTTTGCTGGTCTTCTATAAATCTTGGCTTGGCACTGGAGTCTCTATGAAATATAAAAAGTCTGTCACTGGTTTATCTGACCAATGCCCACCTAAAAACTAAAAAATCAGTTGCAAGTGTAGCTGGCCTTTTAGCTTAACATATCATAAGTTGTTCACATATATTTTAAACAGATATAACAAGTTTACAAAAGATGCTTAATGTGAAAAGGGATAAATATGGAATTATTTCCATTTTAGTGGTAAGGCATTCATGTGGGTCTTAGACAGGAGGTGGAATAGAAGAGGGCTTTGTCAATATTAGATTATTGCTTCCAGACTGGGTTTCTGAAATAAATATTTCTAGATGTGGAGTTTAAATGTGAATTGACCTTACTGAGAGTCATCTGTGCTTTGTGCCCTGCAGAAATCTCTGTGGTTAAGCACTCGCCCCATTGTTGAATAATTTGCAATGTAAAAACACCACACTGGCTGTCAGCGCCGGTGTTAAAAATGGATTCTCTACAATGTTGCTTAAAAGAAAGTGCTTGTTTTTTCAATAACATGAGGTAATATTGCACATGATGTATGACTTTGATAATAGTTGAGGTTAATGATCTTCAGCTAGATCACAAAGAAACTAATTTCATAATACATGATAGAATGAATCATGTAACGTCTCAGTATATACATTAAAGACAATGATCTTTCTGGCATGCTAAATGGTAAAATAAAAAGCACTTTTAGTAAGTTATTTGATTAATTGGTCTGCCCTTTTAGTTATTTACCATGATAAAGTAAAATGTGCTTAAGCCGGTCACTTTGTAAGCCATTTTTTAGGCATGCACTAGCAGCTCTCTAGCTCCATTGCTTGGATAGGAGATCGTACAATGCCTTTGTTAAAAGTCACTGCTCTCTTTATTTGTCCTCTCCATTTCTCTATTTTACACCATTATGCTTCCATGTGTCAGCCCAAGACAAATGCCTTTATAGATTTGGGCTTAAGGAGCAGCGTAGGGGTGAGAACATTGCCTTCTATGTAGACCACCCTGGCCTGTGACACTGGACAAATGTAGCTGTCTAAGATATTGCAAATTATTTGGTAACAATTTAGAGTTATTAATCTTTATGATGCAATAATATAATCATTATATGTTGCTTTAGCTAAACATACATTGTAAGAATATACAAAAAGGTTGACTGGCTTCTGTATCATTATTTAAACTGGCCATTATGTGTATATATATGGCTGAGACTATGGGGTCTATTCCTGGGTTCTGGGGCCGAAGCTAGCCGAAGGATCGGCCGAAGCTAAGGCCAGATCCCTCGGCAGCTTCGTGAATAGACCCATGTATTTTGATTGAAACATGCATTTTTTTAAGTGTATTAGATTACAGACAATCATTATGTGATATTTAAATTAATTCCTTGTTTTACAAATAAATGTTTATTATAGGACATTCCAATGCTTCAGTGTGTGCAGTGCATGCTGGGTTGTCTAATAAGAGAGGCCAGCATTAGCTATGCATCTGCTGACAGGGCCGGATTTTATAATTATTTTCTTATTTTATACTTTTTAATCACCTTTTTATTTTTGTATTTAATATTATTTTTTTTAAATTTTTATTTAATTTATTTTTTTAAATCAATGTACATTTTTTTAACCTAACTTTATTGCTATCACACAGTAGATAACAAGCCCCTGTGTGATAGCAAGGTAGACGGCGAGGTATTTGTGCGGCCGCCCCGAGGCCGGGCCTCGGTGGCCTTGTGGGAAATCCGGGCCTGTCTGCTGACTGCTCATCCAGACAGGACATCACCTCTAAAGGAGAGGAGCAGGGAAGTATACCTGACTCATTCAGCCATTTGTATGTGTAATTTGAGATCTTGTCATTATGTCTATAATCATAGCTCAGCTTTAAACCAGCAATCTGATACCCTAGAGCATTAGATAACAAAAGGTAAATAAGAAATATGTGTGTGCAATATTTACCATATATATATTCATGTTCCTTGGATTGCTAGTACTGCTGAAGAAAGGGCTAATACTAAAGGCACATTTGTTTTTCTTTGCTGCACAATATGTCTGTGTTATGTAAATACAGAATATATATTTATTATAATGGATTTCTGCTTGTATACACCCATGCATTGATAGATAGATAGATAGATAGATAGATAGATAGATAGATAGATACAGTTGTGTGAAATTTAAAATATTAGTCAAAGATAACACTCTAAACCTAATAACTAGTTGGGCCACCCTTAGCAGCAAGAACTGCAATCAAGCGTTTGCGATAACTTGCAATGAGTCTGTTACAGCGCTGTGCAGGAATTTTGGTCCACTCATCTTTGCAGAATTGTTGTAGTTCAGCCACATTGGAAGGTTTTCGAGCATGAACCGCCTTTTTAAGGTCATGCCACAGCATCTCAATAGGATTCAGGTCAGGACTTTGACTAGGCCACTCCAAAGTCTTCATTTTGCTTTTCTTCAGCCATTCAGAGGTGGACTAGCTGGTGTGTTTTGGATCATTGTCCTAATGCAGAACCCAAGATCGCATCAACAAGTATACCAAAAATCAAGCACTTAATATATCCCAAACAGTTCAAATCCAATTTTTTTAACGCCACTTAGCTTCCAGGCACTTTGTTCTCCAAGCCCTGTTGTGAGCCATGGTGAAGTCATGAACACTGACCTGAGGCAAGTAAGGCTTGCAGTTCTTTAGATGTTGTTGTGGGGTCTTTTGTGACCTCTTGGATGAGTCGTCGCTGCGTTCTAGGGGTATTTTTGGTTGGCCGCCCACTCCTGGGAAGGTTCACCACTGTTCCATGTTTTCGCCATTTGTGAATAATGGCTCTCACTGTGGTTCGCTGGAGTCCCAAAGCTTTAGAAAAGGCTATATAACCTTTTCCAGACCGATAGATCTCAATTACTTTCTTTCTCATTTGTTCCTGGATTTCTTTGGATCTCGGCATGATGTGTAGCTTTTGAGGATCTTTTGGTCTACTTCACTTTGTCAGTCAAGTCTTATTTAAGTGATTTCTTGATTGCGAACAGGTGTGGCAGTAATCAGGCCTGGGTGTGGCTAGAGAAATTGAACTCAGGTGTGATAAACCAGAGTTAAGTTATGTTTTAACAGGGGGGCAAACACTTTTTCACACAGAGCCATGTGGGTTTGGATTTTGTTTTCCCTTAATAATAAAAACCTTCCTTTAAAAACTGCATGTTGTGTTTACTTGTGTTATCCTTGACTAATATTTAAATTTGTTTGATGATCTGAAACATTAAAGTGTGACAAACGTGCAAAACAATGGAAAATCAGGAAGGGGGCCAACAGTTTTTCACACAACTGTAGATAGATAGATAGATAGATAGATAGATAGATAGATAGATAGATAGATAGATAGATAGATAGAGATAGAATACATTATATACACTGAGATGCAGAAGGCACTCTTAAGAATGTCATAGGGGTCATAGAGGTAAATTCCATTCCCTGCAAAAGATGATGGCTAGCAACCCACCAGTACTGTTGTATTGAAAAACAATTCCTAGGTGTAAGTAGAGGGAGTTTATTGTACAACAATGCTTATTTAAATAAAACAAATTTAAGAATTTTCCAATTTACTTGCTTTGTGAAATTTTCTGCATGTGTTGAAACACAAAAGTTAAATTTGCATAGAAGTATACATGTCTGACTCTGTACTGTAGGTTAATGTGCACGAAAAAGATATGTATCTTGAGACCGGTGGCTTGAACATTGCCTATGTGCATAATAATTGCAGGATACAAAGGGGCACACGATTTGAGATGGATGAGAGCTATATTTGTTGAAAGTGGTGACATAGAGGATTAACAGCAAGTAGAAGGCTGGGTCCCTGTGTCTAAAAAGTGTTGGGAAGCCAATTGAAGGGTGACAAATTAGTCTTGACACAACTATCCAACGTTGTTGTTTATATTGAGGCTAGAATGGCAAGATTAGGAAAAGGCTGTACTGAATTCAGAGTATCAAAGAGTTGAATTACTAAATTGACTTTTCCCATCTAAACCTACAAATAGACCTCCTTTTTAACACTCCTCAAGCAACATTGAATGTACTTATCTATTTCTGATTGATCATGGAAAATCCTTGAAACCTTGATTCCACCTTCTCTCAAAATTTGCATTACATTTTTAATTCATTTGGCATTATATTAGTGTTATGCAAAATAAATTGAGAGAGAGAAAGTACAAACAGTATAGAGACAAAGATAAAAAGACAGTGGAGGGTGAAAACTACTGTCAGGTTTTTTTTGCCATCTTTTCCTAATTAGGGAGCTTTCCCTACATTTCCTGTACTATAGAATCAACAGAGAGAGAGAATATCTTTCCACTGTGAGGAAAATACCTTCTTAGACAGTTGTCACAGGAACATGTGTGCCAATTGGAAGATTTCCCCATTTCTGTTCTAGTGGAAACTCAATGTTTTAGCGTAACCCTTATTTTATATCCAGTGATTTGGGTGATCAGGACAACTAGAGAGAGTAAATCTCCCTAATGGGAAAATAGACAGTAATAAAAACCTGACAGAGATTGTAAACCCTGACAACTCTATCAAAATCTTAAAGAAAAGCATTTAGTTAAGCATCAAAAGAAACCCTTACTGACCTCTGTAGCGGAAGACAAAGTGGAGAAATTCATCCTTAAAGTTCACAGCAGAAGTTCTCTTCTAAGCCAACTCAGCTCACCCTGCTTATATACAATAGTAATTGTCCCTTGCCAATTTTACTATCCATATCATTGAATTTTCAAGTTCTAGATGATAACAATAATGGGCAACTTAAATAATAAGTTATAGGAGTTTTCAGAGGGATATCAAGGCTGCAGATGCACAGCGTAGAAAGGAGTCCTTTGACACCCTTAGAGCTTCTCTCACATGGCCCTGAAATAGCTCCCCTTTTCACCTACTTTGAACATGCCCCTCCTTAGAGGAAATTCACCTTTTATTTTAGCAAGAAAACCAATAGTTTTGGATAGAGCTTCCTTTTAATTCTAGTAATATGTACTGCATATGATAATATGAAAAAGTCTTAAAACCTATTTTCAAATAGCTTCCTTTTAACTGTTGATTCATTTCAAGCCAGAGTCCATCATGGCTTGGTCAGGTGAACAATTCCAGTAATTAAGTAATTAATCAAAAGTGATAAACAATGGTATGTCATTTTCTTAAGGAACACAAGAGCAATTTTGCTTCATTAAATTGAAACACTACTGTGCTCTCTCTCCATGTCTTTATCTATTTTTTTTACCCTTTTTTCCCGACTACTTGTCACGTTCTTGTTTTATGTCTTGGTAGCTAGCGAGTTATGCTTGTAATTTATGGTGAGAATGGAGCACGAACAAATCACAGAATATTTTCATTGATTACCCTAAATTGTCTAATCTCCGGTATGTTTTTAAGAGTTGATTGGGTGGTATTTACTGATTGCTTTAGTGTAATTTAAAAATCAATCAATAGTTACAATGAGCTGCTTGGAGATAAATCCACTGTAATGCTGCATAAAAGCAGAAATATCAGTCAGCGAATCTGTTTTCAATGAGATTTGTGGGACGCTCTAATACATAAAACAAAATGTCTGGGAGCTTTATTTGTGTAGCATATCATTTGAAAATTGCTCTCTGTAGCATGGCATTCTGTTGTTATTATATTGTTGACTTAAGTTAATTTTCCACTGCTAAAATGAACATATTTCACTACAATAAAACTGTAACAAACCACAAAGAATGGGCACGCTTGAAGTTTAAAGGCTCTTCTCTACCCAATAACATCCATGTATAATAGCCAGAATTACCATAACATCAATTGTTCTTATAGCCACCTACCATTCTGGAGATTTATAGGGCTTTTTTGTAACGGAAATGCATTTTCAGTGTTTCGAATGAATATATATATATTTCTTAAGGCATAAACATCACTTGATCTATGAAAATGAAAAACAGGGATTTTTTTTTTCCGTCTCTAATCTTTAGAGATTAATTGTATAGTGTTTTTTAAATAAGCTTGGTTGGGACACGATTTTAAACAACAGTTTTTTTGCTGAACACTGTGTGTGTTAGTTTCCAAGTCTGGGACATGAAGGGCTCATGTGACCACCTTTGTATTGGACATCTTTACAGAGACTCTGTAAAGGTGGCCACACACCTTACAATTATCGCTCGATTTTTTTCATCTCGTCATCAAACCATCATCTGTGTTCCACTTGAATAGCCCATCATGCACAGACCAATGTGGATTCTGATTATCGTTCGTAATGAATACTAACTGACCGAATTTCTTTGATTGACAGAATTGATTTTTTGGGGGGACGTAAACTCCACTAATCCATCGATTTTCGCACGGTTCAAAAATAGTTTTCTAACCTTAACGATCAGAGAAATTTGGTCAGTTGTACAGTAATTCTGATTTCCCATGAACTGGCCGATTATTGTAAGAAAACTCAATTGCGTTCATTTTACGAACAATAATCGCAAGGTGTATGGGCACCTTTAGGCAGGGAAGAAGGATAGAACAACTTCAAGTGTAAACTGCAGGCATATAAAGATCCCTGCACGTACTCGCAGTTGTCTTTCTTAATGTCACAGGCAAATCTTGGGCCACTCTGAGATGCAAAGTTCTGACACTTTCGGGTACTGTTGAACCTTGCTGCTAAGCTTTACCCCTACACATTCCTATATATCCATCACTATAGTGGTCAGTCTCATTGGTGAATTACAATATGCAGGAGGTAGAAGGTGGTAGGAAAACTTCAGCACTGTTTGGAAGCGCAAAAGCTTTGGCTGTCAGAACAACCTAAAATTCAATTGAAATTGTGAAAGCAAGGTTTTGGAGGTTGCTGCAGGCATATGACACCTTTAGGTATTTTCAGTTTGCTTACATACATTTACTGTCAGATGTTAGTGTGTGCTGATTTTTACTTTAGCCTACAATATAACCTCATAATGCATTAAAACTCTAATGTGATCATTTATGTAAGCATATGTCAATATCTGCACATTATTAACTTTCATCTTTTCATTGCATCTGTCATGTTTACATCACAATTACATTCTGTGTAAATGTGTGTGTGTACCTAAGAAGAGAAGATGATGGCATTAGGGCTGCAACTAATATTTTTTTAATGATCGATTAGTTGGCCAATCATTTTTTCGAATAATCGGATAAACAAACTAAATAGATATCAAATGCTAGAAATTCTAGTGATTGCATATGACTGTGCAATCATTTATTTTTTATGACAATACAAGTTACTATGCCTTACATTGTAAGGAAAACAATGTAAGGAATAAACCTGTAGGGATGCAACAATACAGATACTGGGCATTTTCATGAGGACTTTTAAAAATGTCCCATACCAAAAACCGATGCAGGCACTTTAATTTTTCAAATCAAAATGGCTGCTTTAGGTTCCACGCTTGCTGTGGACCTCACGGCAGCCAACTGGGGAACCATGTGGCGTCTGTTTACAGTGCTTCGGCCAACCCACACATCTTCCCCTTCTGAGACCCTCTGCATGTCTCCTCTTCCTGAGATCTTCCCCACCCCTCCTGAGACTTTTCCGCACCCCTCCTGAGACTTTCTGTACCCCTCCAGAGACCTTCCACACCCCTTCTGAGGCCCTCTGCACCCCCCCACAATAAATGCGCTTGAATCATCACAATACCATAGACAACATGGTCCAAGATAGGCGCAGCAGCACTGTGCTGGGTAATGCCTGAGGTGTAGCTGGGAGCAGACCTGTGCTGGTGTCTTTGCAGTCAGTGTCCCATTGCTATTACTACCTCTGAAATAGCTGCACACATATAGAAGCTGAGCCCTGTGACGCTGCTATCCCTACAAGGGTAAACCTTTGCTGGAAGCAATCATATTGCTTTTAAAATATAATCCCCTTTGGATATCAATATGCAGCATCTCAAACATGAGCTAAAACTGCAATGCACCACAGTCAATTGATGTCCCTTCTGTAATGAAACTCCATTTTTCAGACATACAAAAGTAGGGATTTTTTTTTTGCTGGGTACTCTGTGTGTTAGTTACTCCTGATCCCTGCACTCTATGCATTACACACGTTTGATCTAGAGTAGGCTCAGGTTATTTTTAATCATATGCCTCTAAACCCCTCCCACTGTTAGCACAATTGGGCCACATCCCCCATTGGACATGCTACAGGTTCTGCTATTAGCCCCACCCCCTACCCCGCCCCATTCGAACCCCAGAAACAGTGTTCAGTACTATGTCCTCTTCTTTTTTGTTTTTCTGTTGCAGATTTTTCCTCACTTCCTCTTTAAAGAAACCGTTTTAATTGTGACAGCAAGTGATAGGAAACCTAATTTAGCAAAAAATAGCTGTAAAAACCCAACAGGTGTTTTAAACCATCCCCATCTGATACAGTGGTATAGGAAGCATGCGTCTTACTCCTTACCTCCCAAGTGACAGCACTGTGATTGGCTTTCATTACTGATTATTGTATGTCTCCCATCGCACTTCTGACTGATAAATCCCAAATAGTCTGTGGTGGGTGCTGCAGTGGCAAGTGGATGGCACCACACATGGAGCAATAAGAAGATAAGTCAATCCACCGGTCCCATTTTAGGGCCACATGGGGTCCCTACATCAGGCAATGTGTTATTTGTCTGATGAAGGGACCCTGTTTTACCCCGAAATGTTGTTTTATTTGTGATACTATGAAAAAGCATCAATAAAGACGTGCTTTTATAAATAGTTTGAAGTGCTGGCAATCTATCTTCTTATGGCTTCCATTACTGACTGTCACATGGGGTGGGGAGAGTCTTCATTCATGTATAAATGGCAAGTGGTGACTTGGAACTTAAACATGACTTCCTCTCATTATACTTGATGGCTAAATGGAGAGGTGGGGAGCAAAGGGGAAGGTAAGTGTGTGTGTCTGTTGGGCCTTACGTTAAAAGTACTCCAAAGTGCACAAGTTCACCTTACATCCAATAAAGCAGTGCTGTTTGTTGGTAAAAATCTACACCACATAAAGGATTATAAGAAGCATATTATTATTTAGAGATAGTGAAGCATTCCAAAGAAATGAGCTGACATTGACCTAACTGGGCAATAGTTTAATGTCTATGGTGGCAGGGAGACATCTACGAGCCTATCTACTGATCTGGGCAACAGTGATCTGACAAGTTTGAAGATTTGCTCTGATTAGTGTTTCTCTCTTATAAGTGTCACGCTCACTTTCTTCTTACTCCTTTCTTCTTTTACATAAATGTTCTTGCCTGGCACTTGGAAGAGGAAGAGTCCAATGTTACCGATCTTCATCATTCTGACACATTTAATATTGTAAGCAGGCTTTTCCAAGAGGGTTAAATTCAAACTTAATTTGGACTACATTAATGCCATTTTCTTTAAAAAAAAAAGGAATATTTGCCTTATTGCACACTGATAAACAATGTGGAGTTGGGTAGTGTAGTGCAAGCTTCTGTACTTATGGGCCAATTTTGAGCCAATATTGTGGTCTTGTTTTTCTAAAAGGTATAACTGGCAACCCTGGTTTCCAAATGTGTCAGTAAAATAATTTGAAAGCTTAAACTAAACAAGTAACACAGTTCAATAGGCTTCACAGGCATACATTAACCATATCATAGATTTAGCTACCTTGGTTCAAAAATGTTTCTCAAAAACTGGTCGTATACTGTATATCTGGTTTTCGGGACAAAGGCTTTAGTTACTTTCTTATGTCTTTTGTCTTGTACCATTTTTTCTTTTGTTCAACTTTTTGCTCCCCTTGAAATGTGCAAAACCTATCTCTGTAATTGTTACATATCGCCTGAATTGCATCGTACTACTATTGCCTACAGGTTTGGTCTGTAGATAGCTGGTAATATATGGGTATCGTTATAGTTAATATGTTCTTCTCATCTACAGATGACTCATATGCAGCTTCTGTTACACAACTTTCATCTCCATGGTTGCATCTGGTCATGTTATCTTTTGTGCTCTATATTTATTTAAGCAGATTATACATAACATGTATAAACAAGGCACATTAGGGTCAATTCACCAAAGCATAATAAACACTGTAGTTTCATCATCCTTTATTTGCTTTTAAAATAAAAAATGTTATTGTCATTTCATGGTTTTGTAGCATTGAATCAGAATATTTACCATATGCACAGTATATGATCATGTTATACAAAATATTGTATACAGGAAATACTTCACAAAGAATATTGCATTGGTTTATGGGCCTTAATATAGTGCTAGCACCCTATTTTGTTTATTAAGGAGGGCAGATAAAGGATCCATTCTTGGTGTGGATAAAACAATGAAGAAAAACTACCATTTTATGAGAAATAATGGTTCCAATGGTTAAAAAGACACTGCCACCATGCACATTAGCATAGGGACATTATCTGTGTAAAGGAGGCCACTGATATTCCCCTTGCCAGCACTCCCTCACCTCTCCTTCCTCACAGATAGCACCAGAATTCCCAGTGTTGGCTAGTGTCAAACATTAAGGGGGGATCAATAACACCACTCAATCTGTCATGTGACAGTGCTTGGGCCTGAGGAATGGTTGCTAGACCCAAGCACGGTCACATGGAAGTAGGTTATAGACTCCTCTATACCCAGAAGCAATGAGTATGTCCACCAGCTGAGGCAGTGGAAGGAGCTGCAGGGGAGCACTGGCAAGGTATCAGGGGGTTGAGGAGGCCCTTTTACATATCCACTGCCACTGTCACAGTGTCTCTTTAAATAGTTATGTCATGCAAAATATTTTTTTCTTCTAGAAAATTTCATTAGTACCTGTAGAGCCTCTAGAGCTCCTGTTTGCAGCTTTCTGGATCAGCTAATCCGCAGCACAGCCTTGGAGGCTGTACCCAAACCCTAAAGTTAAGAAGATGCAAGTCTGTAATGTGCCTTCCAGCACTGGACTTTGCTCAGGGCAACCACCTATGCATGTGGTGTAACGCAATAAGGCAGTCATACAGGCAATGAGGTCCAGGCCTGCAGTATACCCATTTAGTGGAATACTGTTCCTTAAAACCCCTTAAGGGGTATGCCAGAAGGAGGGTAAAGATCCTGAGGGGGGCATGTCTCTTCTTTCCCTCCTCTCTGCCTGGTGGGGCGCCACAGGAGTAGACTGCAGTAAGCCAGTGCCTTGCACTTTAGAGGAACCTGGGTATGCAGAGGTCACCTTCTGCATACTCAGGTTAACTCTGTAGCCTCAACTTAGGGGTTAACTCTGTAGCCTCAATTCACTGGTGGCTAGAGTCACAGGGCAAACATGGAGCTATTTTTAAATTTGGTGTCATTTTCAAGGCTCCGGGCCTCGGCTGAGTCTCCCCTGGTTTAGAAGGTTCTCAAAACAGACACCGACCTTTTAGCTGGGGCCTAAATACGCTGTCAGTGCAAAGGACATGGACTCTAGAGCAAATCACTGTTCTGTAGTTTTCATTTGAGCCTCCTATGCTGGACCTCTCATTTGTGGGGCTATCTGACCAGAGTTCAGTCAGACAACATCACAGTGATGCCTTACATCAACATTCAGAGAGGAGACCAGAAGTCTCACAGCTCAAAGATAATTGAATTTGATTCTGGGCTGGGCAGAACTCCACATTTCAGCCCTGTCTGCCATACACATCCCAGGGACTCTCTGCTGGCCCTCCAAGATCCTCTGTATCCTCTGTACCAGGGATCAGTCTACCATCTTGCTTCTTGGTTGCTGGCTTCAACAGCCTGGCTCTTGAAGCCCAGGACCTGAGTGACAGGGGCCTCTCATAGTCAGTTATTCCTTTGCTTTTAAAAGTCTACCATCCCCCAAGAAGATGTATTTTACTTGGTTCAAAGACAGAAAACTCCATCCTTTTAAATTCTTCTTATTATGTATCCTATTCTTTCCCCCTGTCTGGTCTGGATCAATGTTTAGCCATAAGTACCATCAAGGGTTACATCTCGGCCTTGGTGGGTCTCTTCCAGAGACCACTCTCCTCACACTCCTTGGTGAAGGCATTGGTACAGTGGGTTGCTCATGTCAACCCTCCTGTGAGTTTCCCTGTGTTTTTTGGATCTCATTCTGGTTCTATTGATTCTCCAGAAGCCTACTTTTGAACCCATTAGGGAATTTCCTCTGACCACCCTTATTTGTAAGGTTGTATTTCTCATTGCCATCACATCGGTGATACATGTAACCTGTAAAGGACCCTTTCTTGTGCTACAGACAAGGCTGTTTTGAGGCCCAAAACTTCCTTTCTTCCAAAAGTGTTTTCTTCTTTCGACCCTAATCAGTACATTATTCTTCCATCACTCTGTCCTGCTCCTAAACATCCTAAGAAGATCTTACTCCATTGCTTGGATGTTGTACTTGCTGTTCAAATCTACCTCAAGGCAACAGCCCCCTTATGACAGTCTGACTCTTTCTTCGTCATTCTTGAGGGTCCCCAAAGGACAGGCTGCCTCTCCTTCCACTATTGTCAGGTGGATTCGACAATTTGTTTTATTCTCATGTCCTCAAGGGCAAGGTTCCTCCTTTCCCTCTAAAAGCCCATTTAACCAGATTGTTTGCTGCTTTATGGGGTTTTCAGCATTTAGATGCCCTTAAGTACCCCAATACTGTCCCGTGTTCTTTAATGTAAAATTAAGAATATAAGATTTTTATCTTGTAAACCATTTTCTTAGAGTACATTACAGGACAGAGGTCTCTCCCCTCTGTTTTTATGGTCCACTCCTATTATTGCTTGCTATAAAACTAGCTTGTTAGGAGTGGGAGGGGTTATACAGGTTTGTCCTTTTCAGCTCTGCTTTGCAAGTATCCAATCTCCCGAAGTCAGCAGCATAGCCCATGTTTATGAATGCTGTCCTGTAATGTAATCCAAGAAAAGGATTTTACAAGTAAAACAAAAATCCTATTATTACAACTTTGCCATCTTTATGTTTTGACATATTGTGATGAGAACACTACCATGAGATAAAACATAAAACTAATTTAGAATATCTTAGTGAACTGATCTTACAACATGCAGCACTTACCAAAATTTATATATCAGTAGGGATACCATTTTCTTATTTAACATTAATTTAGATGTAAACCCCTGATGTCCAACCTGTGGCCTATTGGTACTGAAGGTTCAGCCCTTAGGCCCTAGCAACCAGTAGCGGGAGCATTGATTTGTAAAGGCGCTGTAATAGCATTGATCTCTAGCAGGCTCATGTAACATATCCCAAATCTCTAACAGTCTCCTAAAGCATACCTCTGGCCCTTAACTACACCTTTAGGATGTCACCAGTCTCTGACCATCTCCAGCAGCATGTCAGCAGTCTCTGACAATCCTCTGTAGTTCTACAAATACTGAATATTATGTGTGGCCTGCTGGAAAAGTCAGGGACCGCAGTTGAGGCACAATATATCTAGTAAGTTGACCATCACTGTTGTAAACCCTAACTGGATGACACTTACTTTGCTAAAGCATTGTGTTTCATAAACAATTGCCATGCTTTGTTCTTTTAGAAAATACTATTTTCACCTTTTTTTCATCCTTTTTTGCATATCAGTGCTTCTGATCTCCTCCAGCCCCTCTGGACAATTTGCTTTGGGACTGCTGCTTATACCCTTCACAAGAAGCACATGTGACAGGGTGAAAATGCAAAGGAGCAATCTGGAAACAGGAACAGAATTTTGTCATATTATAACTGGAAGTGCCTGGACAAGGACCTTTAAGGGTGGTTTATCACATATTATTCTACTGATATCTGCAGATTTATTAATATTGGAAATTACTGTTGAAGTTGAATTAACATGTTAAACCTTATATGATATTTTAGTGATGGGGTTTACATAGACTTTAACTTGAACATTTCCTTCCAGCAAGGGCTGCACTGCGTTGTGTTTTCAGTTTAAATTTGAATTGTCTCATACTATTCCCTGTACACAGTTCTATGTACAAGGCAAAATGACCTACACAAATAAATAAAACTTAATTCTGATAAATCTACACAGTAAAGCACAATTTATATCTTGCTGGAATGTCTGAGAAAAATGTATCATGGTCAACATCCCATATCTTCAATATTCTTTGTGACCCAATGTGATAAAGCATTTGCTGTGCTTCACTGCTGAAAACTTAATATCCACAAACTGTACAGACGGTATGACTGTTCAATAAAAAAAAGTGACATTCTGAAATATCTCCTAGCCAAGGGCGCAGTTAGTGTGACATCTGTACACTTGTCATTACAACAGCGCTCACATTACACCCATAAATATGCCATCGGGATACAATGACTGATATAATTTTTATCAGATTGAGAGGTTGCAGTTAAGTATCGGCAGATAAAACCTTAGAGAACATTTTCTGTGATACAATGGATTCTGTTATTTTCGGTTTGCAGGTGTTTTATCCTTTGTAGGAAAGATACATCGAGACAAATGATTCTGCTTGGCATTTTCTACACAGTGGAGATTGCTTATCGATCCAGATCAGAATATTCAGCTCGGCCTTGAGGGAAAAAACGCAGAGTATTTTCTGAGGGAGTTAATAACCTGGCAGTTGAACTGTCTTGTCCAATTCACTGAATCTAGCCCTCTAATCAGGACGGAGTTTCTTATTTTGAGAAATCTCGGCCTAGGCGTTTGCAAAAGCTTCCCTTCCACTCTATTGGCCCTGTGACAGTGATTGAAATGACACACAATAGATAGAGGCTAATCAAATTGTTTATTATCAACCTAAATCAATATGTATAGATTGTTAGGACATCACTGTCATGCCCAAGATACTAATACTTCTGCTGGTTCAGATGTAATTCAAAGGAATATTTCTTGGTCTGGAATTATACGTGGTTTTAAGAGACTAAAAGCAATTACATCTGTTGAATAGACAGGGAATACGAATACACACAGGATGGGGAGATGAAAGTTCATTCTTTAACAAGTTTAGTTGATTACAGAGCTGCTGGCAATTCCATTTTTTTTGTCAGTAGACCAACGCCATATTCCTGGCAGTCAGTTTACCCTGTTTCAGATCAACCCAATACTTAGGATGAAAATAAGGAAAACAAAGCTTTATTCCCCCCCAAACATATTTTGGAGGAGGAGGTTGAGTTTGAACCCACACCTGGACTCCACTGCTGTCCAGGACCCCAGCAGTGAGATGTCCCCCTAAACCTGGCACACTGACGACAGGCTGAAAGCTTACCTTTTTAGCTAAGCTACCCACTGATATACCTCCCTATGAATACATTAAAAACTTGGGCTAGTGACAAAAGGAGTTTAGCTGAAAATTTATCTCTTAGCTTGCAACAGCCATCATGGACTCAATTGGGGTCCCTGATCATAGTAAAAACTCAAAGACTCAGTGATAGCCTATATACATGAAATTATATTATGATAGCATTATATATACACTGAGTGGCCAGATTATTATGACCACCCATCAGTACTTCGTTGGGCCACGAGATGACTTCGTTGGGCCGCCTCATGACTCCACAAGATGTTGAAAGGTGATGCGAGGACACTGCACTGTTGCCCTTCTGTTGTCTTGTACCAGTCTTGCAACTCTCCGTTCTGCCCTAACATTGACTAGTCGCTGACGGCCACAATTTGCACGTTCAGACCCAGATTTTCGGCTGACAGTCCAGTCTTTAAACACTTTAACAACAGCTGCTCTTGAACATTTAACGAATTCTGCTGTTTTGCTGATACTCGCTCCATGGCTTGAGCGCCAACAATCATCCCACGTTCAAAGGCTGTTAAATCGCGTTGTTTACCCATATCTTCAGAAAAAAAATGACTTCTACTGTCGTGGTAAACAACCTGCTTCCCTATTTATAATGGTCTGGCCCTCTAGCAACTTCAGCGCAAAAGTATAGCTAATTATATCTAATTTGCCTACAAACGTCAGGTGGTCATAATAATCTGGCCACTCAGTGTATATTGTAATGTTGGGGAGCTCACAGAGCACTCACACAGGCTTTTCCATTACTAAAAGTCTTTATTTTCTTTCAAAAGGCAGACAGTAAAGGAAGTACAACATAAATAGCTTGCTGCACCATATAACATATATGGGCTCACCAATCCTCGAGTTGTCGCCCACACTCACAGTGTCCCCGTCATGTAACAGTTTTCTCTTTCAACACTGCTGCTCCGGCCTCAATCCTCAGGGCCACTGTCTGTCACCTCCAGACAACCCCAGTAACGTGCTAACCCGCAGAATAGGTTTCACGAAACCGCAGCTCCCTGCTGCACTGGCCTCCACTCTGACTCCTGGGTGGAGTTCTCCTGACTCACAGGTGGGGCCTTGAACACACTCCAGCACCCTCCTGGTGAGGGATGCACACAGGTGCACAATCAGGTGCTGGCTGCCACTAAAGCATGGACCCAGGAATGGAGATTTCATCCCACCCAGAGCTCTAAGAAATCTCCCGGCTCCAGGATCCAAACTATGAACCAGAAAACATGGAAAGGACTGAAGCCAGCTCTTTCCTGATACAAGCAATTGCTTCCTGGAGCCGCTCAGACCCTCTGGCTGAGAATCCTCACACACACACACACACACACACACACACACACACACATATATATATATATGTGTGTGTACTTAATATGTATTGAGTATCTAGTTAAAAAGACAAAGGTCAAAGGCTGTTTAGCTACCATTTTCTAATGTAGATTGAGGTGATAGCTTTCATTGGTCAACTAGAAAAACTAAACCTGCAAGCCACAGAGATAACTCATATCATTTTGCAAGTAGGGAGCGTTAAGAAAATATAGCAAGACTGGTTATACTTTCTCGAGAGTGATGAGGTAAAAAGAACCAAAAAATACTCCACAAAACCAGTGTGAAGCACAGCTGATCCTTCCGTGGTGTTCATACCTCTGGTCTGTAGATGTCATTATTTATAGTTGTTACATGTAAAATGCTTTCTATACTCTGTACAAGTTAGCTCCAGTTCTTGTTCATGTTATCATATACTCTTGGTTGCCTGAACTTGTTAATAATCACTCTTAAATTACTCTGCCTAATAGACAATAGTACTCAACACCTTCTTAATACAGAAGGTATGTGCATGCCTCATATCCTTTACAAATCCAAAAAAGGATGTTCAATCCTCAATTCATGATAGTGGACAGAACCATACAAATAATTTCTTGTGCCCATGGACCAACATTGCATTTTAAAAAGGCTGACTTAGAGTAGAGATACAGTCTAAAATGTTAGTACCCATTTATTTCAAGCTGTTTCAGGCTTATTGGTTATCATGGATAATGTGGATTAGGGTTTGTTTATCCATTCTGGAAGGGAGCCTTAAGTTCATATTTGGGTATGGGTTTTCATTTCACTGCTTCTGATTTCATAATTATGTCGGTGGCATCGCCACTGTGTATACGAGTGAGAGCAATTTAGAGTACCATGGTGTTTTGCCATTTTATGGGTGCGCACAAATTTGAAGCTTGACATATTCGGTATATATTTACTCAATCCAACCTGATCTTTTACATTTTACCAGTAAATTAGGTATTATATTGTGTTTATATGCATAAAATTAATTGGATTTATAGCTTACCATAAATATAGAATCAATTTAAAAAACATTACAATTATTGTGTGGCCTACAAAATTGATACTGCCACCATTTTTTTCTACAGGGTCTCCGATTTCAGACAATAGATAATATCTAGGGGGATTTCAAGTAATCTCCCAGCCTAAAATGTGCATTTTACCATGTGTGCAATAAAGGGGGGTCAAAAGTAACCTATGTGATAGCACAGATACAGTGACAGTTCCACTTTGTGGAGACATAAGGGGTGTATTAGACCCCGTATGTCACCTGTGTATACGTGTCCAAATTGCTCTCACTCGTATACACAGTGAAACTTAAGACGCCTTCTAAGAAGTTCAGTTCTCTGTTCATTGGACCTTTTCCTATACATTCCATCATAAATCAGTGTGCTGTACGTTTGACCCTACCTCAAAACCTCAAGATTCACCCCACATTTCATGTCTCTCTGCTTAAACCCCATGTTCCAGCCCTTTCCCTAATCGCAATCCGCCACCAGCACCTCCGCTCATGGTCGAAGGGCAGGAGGAATACGAGGTTGAGGAGATTCTTGATTCCAGAAGAATTCGGAATAAGTTACAGTATCTCATACGCTGGAAGTCGTATGGCCCATTGGAAGACTCCTGGGAAGATGCGTCAACTGTACATGCCCCTTTGCTTGTTCGCCGATTCCATTTACGCCATCCTCTCAAGCCTGCTACCCACGGAGTGGGTTCCGTAAGGAGGGGGTACTGTAATAGATCCAGGAGACGTACCTCTGTGGCATCTCAGACCCGGAGGGTGACTCCGCCCACTGTCCGCTGACATCATGCCGCTCTGCCCCCCTCCTTGGCTTAAGCCACGAAAATTCACTTGTCCAGTGTTCCTGCAATGGATGTGGTGGCTGGGCAAGTTCTGAGAAGCCCTGCTCTCCTTTCTGCCACTGAATAGGCTCATAAGCCTCCTACCTCAACCCTCCAAATACTTCTGCTTACTTCAGCCTGCTGTGACTCCGGGTGCACCAAGACTGCAAGCCAGACACTGCACTTCAGCTTCCACAGCCAGCAATCAGCCACAGTCTGGAGGATTCAACATAGCAGCCTGAGTGCAACTAACAGCAAGTATTCAATGCCACAGCTGATGATATGCACACAACCATAATTACTTTAAACTTGTGCTGTTAATCCAGCAATACAATTGCCCTCTACTGCTACAAGCTATTTCAAGTTATTGCTAAATCTTGTGATGTGAAGTTAACATTACACCTGACTACTACTGCTCATTGACTTCAAACATTCACCTTGTGATGTGAGGATAACATTACAACTGTTTCTTTACATATTGCTTCAATCCTGTTATGTGATGCAAAGATTACCACTGTGATAACCTTACCTATAGAGACTGTCATTTACTGTGAAGTAAAAGTTGTGTTTAAAAGACTTCCGCAGCTGAGTTCCATCATTTATCATAAGAGGTATTACACTCAGCTACATCTAGTGGCATAATGCAGTATTTCCAGATATTACATTTGACATGGAAAGAAAGTATTTTAGGAATTAGGGATGCACCAATACCGTTTTTTCGGTATCAAGTACGAGTACCGATGTATTTTTTGGGTACTCACCAATGCAAAATACCGACCCCGGAAGTCCCATTAAGGAAGCCAGGTAGCGTGTAATGACTCGCCTCCTGGCTTCCTAAATTAGCCGTGAAGCTGGGCGCCGTGTAAAGACTCGCCACCCGGCTTTCCGATTAGCACGGAAGCCGTTTCCATGCTCCCTCATCACCAGGAGACGAGGAAACATAGAGCTGGCCTACCGGCCAATCAGGTTTACATGCTGCCTGGCTTTCCGATACTGGAAGTTCGAGTATCAGACTATGCATCTGAGCATTTGGGCGAGTACGAGTACTCGCCCAAACACTCGGTATCGGCACGATACCGATACTAGTATCGGTGCATCCCTACTAAGAATGCTCATTTTTGCTTTCATTCACACAGAACGAATGTTCACAGAGTTTCACAGGATATGGGGCTTTGAGAATTGTTTATAAATACACCCCATTGTCACTTAAAAACCTGAAAAGTAGTAATTACTCATACACCCATACAGTACAGGTGAAACTCGAATAATTAGAATATCGTGCAAAGTTCATTTATTTCACTAATGCAACTTAAAAGGTGAAACTAATATATGAGATAGACTCATTACATGCAAAGCAAGATAATTCAAGCCGCGATTTGTCATAATTGTGATGATTATGGCTTACAGCTCATGAAAACCCCAAGAACCCCAAATCCACAACCTCAAAAAAGTAGATTATTACATGCAATCAATAAAACAAGGATTGTACATAGAACAATATCGGACCTCTGAAAAGTACAAGCATGCATATGTACTCAGTACTTGGTTTGGGCCCCTTTTGCAGCACTTACTGCAATTACTTTTACACGATATTCTAATTATTCGAGTTTCCCCTGTATATCCCATTTCTTTTTGATTCACCACAGCCAATTTCTCTTTGTTTCTCATCTTGTCCCATCACCTTTACAGATCATGTGTTGGTTCTTCTAACTTTGATCCTGGACAATCCCCCCCCCCCCCCCCCCCCCACCCCCCCCCCCCCCCGACCACTCACACCCATCTCTATGGTGCATATAGTAAGTATCCCTAGCCACATTCAAAGGAGGGGCATTCTCATGTGGTCCCTCCCCACTGATTCCTGTTTTAGGAAATCCATCTTTTCCCCCAAGTATCCAATCCTAAGCATCCATTATAGTGAGAAAAATTGGGACATATAGGTCCCTACACTTCATAAAAACTCACGCTGGCTCTCATACACTGTACTTTCCACTGACCCGGAGTTAGGTTCTTTAGGACACTTTAGGACAAAAGGTTCTCTGCCTACAAAGTCAGAGACTGCTGGCCTTACCTTTACTACTCATGCCTATCCCTCCTTCTCTTCCCCTCCTCTTTTTTCTCCTTCCCAATCCCAAGCCTGGCTTCGCCCGCACCCCACAAAAACCTGCAATGTCCACGCCCATCCAAACCCGACCCTAAGTGGAGCACCCAGTGTTGCATTTCTGATGTAAAAAGGGCCCTGATCCTTATCCCACCCCCAACATCTATTACACATCATTGCTGCTTTATATTTTATTGGTTTGTTGTAACTACGCATATGTTACATATGTTATGTTAAAGATTTTATTTCCTTACTGGCGGGATGGACATTGTCTTATTTCTTTAAAGTTAAATAAAAAATGTATTTAAAAATATTAATTACAAGGTGTAGTAACAATATAATGTCCAAAAACAGTATAAGCCATTTGAGCTATTAAAATGCCACATGGCAGCAGTCTCTGTCTCTTGCAAGAAGCTGGATCAACCACAGTGGTTCACATGAGGACGATTGATGTACAGACTTTTTTCTTTAGGATGAAGAGTGTTATTTTGTTCTTGCTACTCCAATAACAATATAGATATCTTTGATATCTGGTAAAGTATTCAATTTAACTTCAAACAACAGCTTATAAGAAACAGCGTGACAAAACAGACAAAAACTGTGTAATGAAAGAAATCAGACTCATATTTGTTTCCTGCTATATTATGTTTTATGTGATTGCCTCAATGTGTGCTCATATTTGTAAGCTGACATATCAACCCTTTTACAGATGGCTAAGCAACTTAAATAATATGTTATTGATGGGTAATTGCAAAGTATCTGAAACTTTGTCCTTTGCTGAACGTTCTACTGTCCAATGCGCATTTCGCTAAGTCATGTGCAGTCAATTTGGTATTGTATTTTTGGGCTGGCTTATTAAGTACAGCGCACTTTGAGATATAGATCACATACATTTGTAAGTATTGTATATCTAGAGGTGAAATTTGGTCCCAATAAAAGTATATTTAGATGTCAAATAATAGTTCACAAACAGGATGGAATGTATTCTTAATGTCTTTAGATCAATACACAAGTATAATTTTAAAGCTATAGCTGTTCAAGATGGGCATCAGTATGGTGTTCATTCCATTTTGTGTACTCCAAAGAAAGTAGTAGAACTTCAACCCCAACATACAGGGCTGCAAATGGGGGTATGGAGGCATGGTCTCCCATCAGGTCAGCAGGGATGCTTGGGCCCGGTAATATTACAAAAACTAGTGCCCGTGGAGTAGTGAGTGACTGCATGCCAGAGTCTACACAAGTGGCATTCCTGGGGGAAAGAGTTCACACTGGGCACTGCCAATTAAAGTACTGCCACATCAATGCTTGGACGGTTATAGTTATAGCCATACATTGACCACC
>NW_017306950.1:525225-530631 GCF_000935625.1 Nanorana parkeri | reverse complement strand
CCCAATGTTGGCGGGTGTTGTTGTTACAGTCAGCCACTGATGACAACCAGTGGTGGTGAGGAATATTTTTGCAGCCAGCCACTTAACACCACTGAAGGTGGGATTATTGCAACCGCTTACAAACAGTGTTAGGTGTTATTATTGCTACCAATGACCCCAATGCTGGGGCTTATTTTACTGCTACACTTAAAGCCATACACCATAAAGCGACACTCATTTTTTTTGGCCTTGACTCCATGTGCTCTGCATTTTTCCTTTTGATAGTGCCAAGGCATCTCTCCTAATTGTTTTCAAATGTTGATAACTGTGCAGGAGATAGCGTCTCAGTGTTTCTGCATGTTCAGCAGTTCCAATGGTTGCTATGGTACTTACAGCTGCTTCCATCCACCATAATTCTCCTACCCACTGTGTGCATGATGTTTAATTTCATAATATTAATGAAAATAATTATGATGTATGGGGGAGGAGTGTTAAAAAAATGATCTGACGCAGGTGCCAGAAATGCTAGGCATGTGACTGCTCTTCCCTGCACTGGAACCCGGGTGTACATACAATGTCCTGCCAATGGGTGGCAATAGGGAGGTGGTCACTGAAGCTAAGCCTTTAAGTATTTTCCAGTTGCTAGGAAAGCCAGGATGAGGATTTCTTAGGTGCCAGTCTCCTACCTTTAAAAGTCAGAGTTCCCAGCAACCTTTTTTATGTGTATATGGAGACTTAGAGTTGATAGCGAGAACTAACAGTGTGTATTCAGGGAGAGATAGCTAGTATACATTAATATCAGAGGTGTACAGTGCTGTATTATGCTACACTACAGTGCAATGCACTGCAGTGTGGTGGGCTACATAGTGTGTATTCTCTGTGATGTATTGTGCTACATTACTGCAAATTGCAATGTGGTGGGCTACATATTACTATTCCCCTGCCCCCCCTCCCAAAGCACCACATTCTCAATCCCTCAATTCCCCAAATCTATTGCCATAGCTGCTAACAAAACTAGACAAACCCCTGTATGTCTGGGAGGTATAAAGGTAGAGGCATAGTTTCTTCACAAGCAGCTAGTAGGGGCTGAGCAAATTCTATTTTCACAGAACAAAGTGGAAGTTGGGCTGCAGCTTTGAGAGGCATGACACATATGCTTTTCCCTTCTGGCAGTGGGCGTGTTATACAGCCAAAGCATTTCCTCTTCCCAGATGCAGAGCATCGCATTTCCACATGCCATAGGCAGCGCCTAACCCATATGCTCTCAGAATACAACGTGTCCAAGGCTGATGGGGACACTGCTTGAACCAATGGACTTTTGGGTGTCCGAGTTGGATCACTGAATGGAGCTAGCACACAGCAGAGCTTGCCCTGTGGCCAGTGTGCTGTCCTAGAGGGTATTCAGTTTGTGACCGAGAAATGAATCTGCCTGTTCCCTGAGTTGTCAGCTCATTTTCATATACATGAACCAGACATGATCAGCAATGATTACAAAACCCCTGCAGTTTATGCTAACAACTGATTTTTGTATGTAATATGGCCCAAAAAGAAAAACATATATACCTTACGTTAGTGCTAGTTCCTGCCACCTCTGCTGACCTGCCACCATTGTCAGCTCTTGCCACCATAACCAGCTTCTGCCACATCTGCTGTCCTGCCACCATTACCATGTCCTTTCAGTGATGCTGGCCTGCCATCACTATTTCAATTTGCAATAGCCAATAGCAAACTAGCTATTGCACCCGCCCCCTGCTACGGTCAATCAGCAGAGGGGGACCTGCAGTTCTCCATCAGCAGCAAAGGGCGGGTGCAATAGCTAGTTTGCTATTGGCTTTTGCAAAGTGAAATAGCCAATAGGAATCTAGCTATGCATTACTATGGTGTGTTCTTTTTTTTTGACGGCAGCAGAACCGCCCAGCCAATAGAAAACAGTTGGGCGGAGCTAGCTGTCACTGCTAGCTCCGCACAATCGTTTTCTAATTGTTTTCAACTTTTTCAACTATTGTTCTATTCTGCTCAGTTCCACAGAGGGGCCGAGGAGAACAGCCGGCTATTTACTCACTGCTGTTCGGCATTTATGAGAATAGACCGAACAGCAGCGAGTAGCCTGCTGGAGGTTCGGCTTAGCCACTCCAGATGTTGGATCGGCTGAGTCGAACTCCTTCTGCACTTTGGTCGGCCGAACATGCTGAGCAACCACCCGATGTACGGCTGATTTCACCCGATGTACGGCTGGAATCAGCCGTACCAGCCTGAAGTGAATAGCCAAACAGCGTTCGGCTCACTTCGTTTGGGGTCGGTTAGTCACTCAGCTACCTATGGCAGCTTAGTGAATAGAACCCAGTGTGTTTGGGGTCTGTACAGTATTTCTGTGTGTTGTCTCATAAATACTACACTCTATTTTTTTATTTCATAATAAACTTGTCTGGTCGTTGCCTCTGAAATTGTTGCCTAGTAAAAAGGCTGACATAGTAACCATGGAGTCTGTACAATATTTCTCAGAAATAATACCTTCTATGTTTTTATTTTATGGAAAAAAACCTACCTGATCTTGCCTCTTTGGCTTAGTAAAAAGGCTGATGCAGTGTGCATGGAGTCTACACAATATTTCTGGCTTTTGCCAATAAAACCTGCCTCCTCTCTCCCTCTGTAATTACAGCCTAGGAAAAAGGCTGACATTGTGTACATTGAATCTGTACAATATGGATGCTGTTTCTGAAATAATACACTTTAATTTCTATTTCATGTCCCTTCCCAATCACGCTGCTTACATATTCTCTAGCCAGTTTGCTATATAAGTGGCTATTGTCTCTGAAATATTATACTTAATTCTTAGGGTAAATATGCCTCATCTCTACAATGTAGGGTTGTGGTTTTGAAGGTTCTCTTGTGACATTTTAGACTTTTCAGACAATACAGTGTGTTACTGAAAAAAAGATCACAAGCTATACTATGAAACTGTTTTGCTATGGTTACTTGGTATGAATGCAAGGGCTTTGGTTTAATTTTTTCCAAACGTAAACTCCCTTATAGCTTGAAGAAGAATATTTAGTTGAAATTAAAAAAAGAAATGACTATCCACTGGGAATCATTTCCTAAAACTCTTACGGTTCATAAAAGTACACCTAAAATGAACCGAATCTGTGAGAAACCTCCGGGTTTTTTTCTACTAGTACCAAATAGTACATATAAGCATGCCAAGAAATCAGTAGAGTTCATTCACTAAAAGAGTAGAGGTTGTTCTTTTAGCAAAGTGAATTTTCATTTTCTTCAATTTGCAAACTGTATGTTCACCTAACAGGTTTATTCACTAAAGGGTGAAGAGTTTGGAGAAGGCAGGATAAGTGAACAATATAAGACAACATAGCTGAACTGGAAAGTGAACTGAATTGGATAATTTTTCCAAATCAGCTATTTTGGCCTAGAATGTTCACTTCTCCTGCCTTGTCCAAACTCTTCACCCTTTAGTGAATAGACCTGTTAGTTTAGTAAATAAGGAGAAGCTGTGATCACTTTGAATACCCAGTCATGTGAAAGGGAAATAAATAAAAACAGCACTTTTGCTTTAATATCATTGGCTGATTAAAGTGAACACAGCTTCTCCTTATTAAGTGAACATACACTTTACCAAGTAAACATGCTCTATTCCAGGGGTAGGCAACCTCAGCATTCCATTTGTTGTGGAACTACAAGTCCCATGAGGCATTGCAAGACTCTGACAGCCACAGGCAAGATTCCCACAGGCGGAGGCATACACCACAGCTGGAGTGCCAAGGTTGCCTAACCCTGCTCTATTCCTATAGCAAATCACATCTCTGAGTAAACAGACACCCGATTTAGGCCTTATCAATAAAAGAGATGTAGAGCCTAAGTAGATGAGGTTTAGTTTGCTAAAACACTGTTAGGAGAATTTATAAAAACTGGAGCAGACACAATCTGGAGCAGTTGCCCATGGCAACCAATCAGCTTCTATCCTTCATTTTTTAAAGCTTAACTGAGCAAACTGAACAAACTGAGAAGATGAGCTGTTTGGTTGCTATGGGCAACTGCTCCAGATTCTGTCTGCACCAGTTTTTTATAAATTCCCCTCACAGTGTTTTAGCAAACTAAACCTCATCTACAATGAATGTCACCATGGCTGCTTATATTCTTCACTGGAAACACAAAGGAATGCAGGAAAGCAGTGAGGAGACAGAGACAAAGCATTACATTCAATTGCATATAGGACCTCTGAGAATCTCAAAGTATAAAAGGTAAAGCCAATGGAGTTATATCGGAGCCAGTGACACAACACCGTGAATTGTTATCAATTGTTATCCTACACCAGGAAGTGTCTCAACAAGGACCTTCATGGCAGGATCACCAAGTATTATTTTAACCTCCCTGGCGGTATTTCCGAGTGTGGCTCGGGGTTAATTTTCAGTACCAAAAGCGGTAGCTCCGAGCCACACTCGGGATTGCGCAAAAGTGTCACTTACCTTGTCCCTGCGAGCCTGCGGTGTCCTCTGCTGTGTGCGCCCGGCCGATGCCGGCATTCGGCTTTCAGTTTAGTTTTCGGGCGTCACAGTGGGGGGCGGAGCCGGCGTGGAAATTCAAAAGTGCAAACATGACATTTACACAGAATGCACACAATACAATGTAATCTGCTATAATTACATATATGTATCAAACTATTTCACTTCAGTGTTGTCCCTAGAGCTTTGTCCAGTGCCCTGCCTGCACTTTTACTGTTCTTTCTGCCTGGAAACTTGAGAACGTCCGTGGCATCCAAAAAGCGTCCCTCTAGGTCAAAAGTGGTTTTAGACCAGGTAGAAAACAGCGATAGTAAATTAGAATCACTTGAAGAATTAAGTGATAGCGATTCGTTGGGAAATTCATCATCAGACACTTAAAGTGACGACAGCGACGATTCTGCGACCGAGCTCAGTGATGTGCGAACTTGGTACTCTATTGACTGTGGTACAAATCAGGCAGCGCCCCCAGAATTCCCATTTACTGGACCATTTTTTTAAAATTATTATATTATAATTTTTTATAATTATATATTATATTATAATTTCTTATAATTATTTATTATATTATAATTTATGATTTTGTGTTTCAAACTTTTAAATATCATACCCGGGATGTCTACTGGACTCTGGACAATGCACCGCTTTGACATGCTAAAATCCTGCATAATCAGACCCCCAGGGAGGTTAATGAAAGTGGCAGATAAAAAAAAAATGACCCTTGAAGTTACTTTACAATGTGAACGATTATTTGAGATTTTGGTGACTGTGTTTAGATCTACTTTAAAGTCTCATTCACACTGCTAACAGCCAGCTCGTACAGATCCGCGTGGTATGCACGGCCGTATCAGGCCACTCCCGGGATCCTGTCTGCGTCCGAGCATGGACACCCGCACCCGCACGGATGTGCAGTTCG
>NW_017306950.1:495326-522048 GCF_000935625.1 Nanorana parkeri | reverse complement strand
TTATTATATTATAATTTTTTATAATTATATATTATATTATAATTTCTTATAATTATTTATTATATTATAATTTATGATTTTGTGTTTCAAACTTTTAAATATCATACCCGGGATGTCTACTGGACTCTGGACAATGCACCGCTTTGACATGCTAAAATCCTGCATAATCAGACCCCCAGGGAGGTTAATGAAAGTGGCAGATAAAAAAAAAATGACCCTTGAAGTTACTTTACAATGTGAACGATTATTTGAGATTTTGGTGACTGTGTTTAGATCTACTTTAAAGTCTCATTCACACTGCTAACAGCCAGCTCGTACAGATCCGCGTGGTATGCACGGCCGTATCAGGCCACTCCCGGGATCCTGTCTGCGTCCGAGCATGGACACCCGCACCCGCACGGATGTGCAGTTCGAGTGATCGAACGCCGGCGTACAGCCGCATACTCCCCTAGAGAAGAACAGGCTGCTACGTACAATCACACGCAGCCCCTGTCCTTCCCGGGAGCGGCCCGATACGGCTGTGCACGCGGCATGGATCTGTACGGGCCGGCTCTTAGCAGTGTGAATGAGGCCTAAAGCTATATTAAAATATCGAAATCATTTTAGATCACATTATTATAATATTTATGGTAAATGGGAGTAATAAATATACAGCTAACCAGAAAACACTGGTCACAGTGTATGAATGCGTGACCTACAATAATCACACATACATTTGTAATACACACTTTGTTGAGCAAGTTTTTTTACATATGTGGAGGCATATTCACATTTCCATTTATTAAATGACACAGCAAGTATTTCCTTTAAGCCACTGTTGCCATAAAATGGAACAGCTCAATGTCAGTATAACAGCATAATAACACAGATTGTAATCTGCTGGCCAGCAAATAGTTACAAAAGTGTAGTTTTGCAGTTTTATGGCACTATATTCTTGTTGCACCTTTCTGCTTTATCTCTTAGGTATGATCCAGCATAACTTATGCAGTCTTTGGCATTAATCATTTCTAGGCCTGGCTCACAGAAAGGAAATCTTTATTTTCTTCCAACTAAATAACCTGTCTTTAATGTAATGGCATATGTCTGTAATAAATATTAACAGTGTCATTGCCACTAGCGCTTGTAATTCACCACAATATGTTTCATTATTTCTAGCAGAGAAGGATCTCACTTGGCACCTTTAGATCTTGTTTATATATGTTTTCTTTTTGATGATTATGTGTTTCAGATTTTACAGGAACAGAATGACACCAACAACTGCAGCAGATTTAATTTTTCCAGAAAAACATTGGGAATCAAAGCATCAAGCTTTCTTGAAGTCAATATGTGATCTCCACTAAAATGATGTAATGCAAATTACATCACTAGCGTGGAGAAAACTTTAACTCTCATCATTGTGTTTTGGCCCTCAAGCTGGTGTGAAAACTCCACAGGTATAAAACAAAAGCACAGATTTATAAATTTACCTCACATAAAACACACAAGCTGTGCAATAATGTTTGCATGTGTGTACACTTGCAGTGTAGGAGGCCTCTAAGATAAGAACTGTTTCTGTGTCACCTCAGCAACCAAACAAAAAGTTAAATAGTATTAAACTCTCAAACTCTTTTTCAATAATGAATCCAGATCAAACACATGTACATTGCACAGAAAAATATTTCCCTACACTTTTGCCTTACAGTCATCATGTTTCCAAACAGCTCCAACTCTCTCAGCTCAGCTTCCCTAAACTACCTGTTTAGTACAAGATCACAAGGGACAGCACAGTCACCATCTACTCGGTTGGAGAAGGGAGGAGGAGGGGAGTGGCTTACCTTGCTATGCCTGTGTGTTTGTGGAGACACACACAACTTACTAGCATGCTCAACTTAGTAGCACACACAGGAGTGGCTCCATAGGACCATGCAAGGGTAAAGAGCCACCTAAACAGGATATCAGGCCTTGTGCTCAGTGGACCAGCTGATTCTGCAGAAAACTAGCATTTCTAAACATCTAGGAGCAGCATTTATTGTAAGTGATTTAATCAGCGTTTAAAATAGCCTACAAATGGGGGCGTGGCCAACTAGCGGGCAAGTTGGCTGCTTAGACCCGGAGCTCCGTGCACACACAGGCCCGGGAAAGCACTACAGCGACGAGCGGGCACATCAACAGCCATCACTCACCGGAGATGTCCCGCAAACGCAGGAACGGTTCCAGGCCCCGCAAGGTCACAGACTTCTTCCGGCGGTCTCAGCCTCGGGCCGCACAAGATGGCGGCGGCGGCGCGGCTCCTCCACCCTTGTCTCCCTCTCAGGGCTCTGAGAGATCGGAGGGATCCCAGCACTCCTCACAGGATGGCGAGCAGAGGGGCACACAGAATCGATCTACCCCGGCGATACAACGGCCGTCCGCCTCTCCAGCAGTGCGGAGCCCTGTAAAATCGAGGCCCCGGCTTTCGGGCCTAGTGGAGGAGGTGAGCCCTTCTAATCATGCACTTGATGACACAAGGGAACTGTTCGCTCCCATTGAGAACTTCCCTACAGCTAATCAGCCCCTCTCCGACACCACCCTTAAAGATATGCTAGTGTCCTTGAGGAGTTCGCTTAATACTGATATTCAAGCCCTAGTGCACCAGTTCAAGTCGGACCTGCATGAGTTGGGGGAGAGGGTCAATCACATTGAAGATAAGATGGGGGACTTTGCGGACACCTTCAACGAATTGGTAGACGCTCACAACGACAGGGAGGACGACATAACCTGGCTGCAAACTAAGGTGGCGGACCTAGAGGACAGGTCACGTCGTAATAATTAGGGATGCACAGATACTTTTCGAGTACCAGTGCAGATACTTGGCATTTTCATGAGAACTACCAGGGTTGCAGCGGTTGCAGCTGGGACCTGGCTCTGGCACTCCACCACTGTCCTGAAATCATTAGTCTGTATTGTTTTAGAAAAACGGTCACATGACAATAAACACAAATGTATCAGTACTCGTACTTGTAAGTACTCGGCAAGTACCAGTACTCATACTCGCAAAACTGGTATCAGTGCATCCCTTTATTTACTGTATATTTATAAAAACAAAATCGTACATTAAAACAGAAATGTACAAATCCCAGGAGCTCCGTGTGCTCCTTACAAATGACAGCTGTCTCCTAACTTTAGAATTTTTCTCTAGTGTAGTCTTGAAGCTCAAAAGTATCGTTACATGTACTCGTACTTGTACCGAGTACTGTACTTGGTATCTGTGCAACTCTAGTAATAATATTAAGATAAGAGGCATTCCTGAGTCTGTCCGCCCCGATGATCTATCTGCCTATGTGCAATCATTCATGAGAGCAGTCCTACCGGATGTTTCCTTGCCAGACCTGATTATTGACCGCATACATCGTCTACCTAAGCCCTCACACCTGCCGGATGGCATACCAAGAGACACCTTGCTCCGTATCCATTTTTTTCACGTGCGGGAAAGGCTGCTCAAAGCACTGAGACACCCGGCTGACCTCCCTGCTTCCTATGCCAGGATACAGGTGTTCGCTGATCTCTCTCAGTTCACTCTCCAACTCCGGAGGAAACTAGTGCCTGTCACGAAGGCCCTTAGGGATAACAACATTCTCTACTGGTGGGGGCTCCCGACTAAGCTCATGATAACCTAGAGGACAGGTCACGTCGTAATAATATTAACATAAGAGGCATTCCTGAGTCTGCCCACCCCGATGATCTATCCGCCTATGTGCAATCATTTATGAGAGCTGTCCTACCGGATGTTTCCTCGCCAGACCTGATTATTGACCGCATACATCATCTACCTAAGCCCTCACACCTGCCGGATGGCATACCAAGAGACAGCTTGCTCCGTATCCATTTTTTCGCTGATCTCTCTCAGTTCACTCTCCAACTCCGGAGAAAACTAGTGCCTGTCACGAAGGCCCTTAGGGATAACAACATTCTCTACCGGTGGGGGTTCCCGACTAAGCTCATGATAACTAAGGACAGCGATCTATACACTATCACCTGGAGCAAGGCCTTGCTCTCCTGCAACAATGGCAGCTGGCCCCTGCGGCTGAGGTCCGCCCTCCACCAAAACTGCTTCTGATTGGCAAGTAGTCTCCCGCAAGCGGGGTCCGAGACCAAACGACTGACAACAGCCAACTGAGCCGTTCTGTTCTCATCTCAGCCCATGAGGTCTAGTGGGCCACTTTGGTGCTACCACCCCAGTTTGATGTTCAGTTGTGATAACTGCTTCCCTGTCCCATCGGGGAAATGTTTTTTATTTGACTTGTCCCACATTAATATCTCTTTACTTGTCTTTTTGCAGTCTTTGCTCTTTCTCTTTTTTTCCTCACACAATGGGAAGAGGCCCCCTCAGCCATTGTACGGAGACCCACTCTACAACCTAGATTTCATCCGGAATCCTGACTTCACCAATGCGGCCACAACCCGCCCAGGGCCTGGCTTCCTGGCGCAACTCCGTGAGTACTGTACACGCACCTACATACGCTACTTTTATCTGACCCATGGCTGTACAGATCCTATCTCTTAACGCCAAGGGCCTCAACCATCCAGCTAAGAGACGCTCCATATGGCTGGAAGCAGTCAAACACCATGCGGATATAGTGAGCATCCAGGAGACCCACTTCTGTAACTCCGCTCCACCACAGTGCTCTCATAGGAGCTTCCCTACTGTTGTTACGGCTAACGCCACTTCCAAATCCAGGGGTGTTCTTGTGGCCGTCAGAGACACTGTATCCTTTCACCAACTTGAGGTACACACCGACCCGATGGGCCGATACATCATTTTAGTATGCTCTATCAACTCCAAACCCTACACCATCGTGAACCTTTATACACCCAATACCCACCAAGCACGATTTGTTAATCGCCTGCTTAAAAATGCACGGAAAGTCCAAAAAGGGGCACTGATTGTGTGTGGGGACTTTAACCTGGTCCCGGATTTCATCTCCTCGCCTCAGAGACGAATGCCGTCCCTTCAACCTACCATCAATAGCAATGGCCTGTTTGATATATGGCGATGCCAACACGCTGGTGAGCGGGACTTCACGTTATTTTCTCCTCCACATAAATCATATTCCAGGATAGACTTGTTCCTGGTGGACCGCACACTACTGCCTTGGATACAACACACCTCCATCCACGACATCACCTGGACCGACCATGCCCCTGTCTTGATGTCGATCTCATCCAACCATCCTACATCTAACTCTTTTGTTTGGTGTAATAATGTCTTTCTTTTACAGCAGGCTGAAACGGTGAAGTCCATTACCAATAGCTTGGTAGAGTTCTTTGATCTTAATGCATCCTCTGTGGAGGACCCTTTTACATTGTGGAACGCCCATAAGGCGTATATTAGAGGTTTATTGCTTCAACACAGTTCTAGGTTCAAGAGGCAGAGGACACGGGCTCTAGACCAGCTCATATCTGAAATACGCAAACTCGAGGCTGAGAACAAACGACAACCCAGTCCTGACTGATCCTTGACTCTGTCCCAACTCCGCTTAGACCTTAGGAAATTTCTCATGGAACAACACTGCCGACACTCCATGAATGTCAGGTCTAACTTTTATGTTAGTGGCAGTAAAGCCAGTAAACTTCTGGCCTCACGCCTAAAAGCCCAAAAGGCTCGTACTAGAATCCCTTATATATTGCGCTCCTCTGACAACCACAAACTATACCATCCCCAAGAAATAGCCGAAGCCTTTTGCGCATACTACAAATCCTTATATAACTTACGAGATGAAGCAACTACCCACCAACCCACTTGTCCTGACATAGACGGGTTTCTGCGATCCCTTCATTTACCTAAGCTTACGTCTTCCCAACTAGATAGACTCCAATCTCCATTTACTGACACGGAGTTGAACAAAATCATAAAATCCATGCCCAATAACAAATCCCCTGGCCCAGACGGGTACTCCAATGAATATTACAAACTGTTCGCCTCTACACTCAGCCCTCACTTACTTAAGGTCTTTGACGCCGTGGCATCCTCTGCCTCTTTTCCTGCTGAAATGCTTCGTGCCTTGATTGTTACGATCCCCAAACCGGGGAAGACTCCGGACCAACCTCAGAATTTCCGGCCAATTTCTCTCCTGAATTCCGATGTAAAAATCTACGTCAAATTAATAGCCCACCGTCTCAATGACATTATGCCCACCTTGCTACACCCTGACCAGAAGGGATTCACGTTGGGTCGAGAGGCTCCGGACACGACCAGGCGGGTTATCAACCTGTTGACACAGGTAGAGCGCTCTCGGGCGCCTTCTCTGTTCCTGGCTTTGGACGCAGAGAAGGCGTTCGACAGGGTCAACTGGTCCTATCTCCGGGGCGTTCTCTTGCAGTTCGGGTTTGATGGTAGAATCACAGATATGATCATGGCGTTATACTCTGCCCCCTCTGCACAGGTGTTCACCTCCGGTGGACTCTCCTCGCCATTCACCATTACTAATGGTACGAGGCAAGGATGCCCCTTATCCCCCTTGATATTTAACCTTTTGATAGAGCCCCTCGCGGAGTCCCTCAGAGCCGATTCAGAAGTTCGGGGGATCAGTGTTCACAGAACCCTCCCTCCACAGAAGGTCACGTTATTTGCTGATGATGTTCTGTTAACCCTCACGGCTCCTGAGTCTTCCCTGCGGAGGACAATGCAGATCCTAACCACTTTCAGCAAGGTGTCCTACTACAAACTTAATGTTGGTAAATGTAATGCTATGGGTATCAACCTGGGCTTGACTCCTCGTAAGGCCTTGCAGGCTGACTACCCCTTTGAGTGGACGACCAGTAGTATCCCATATCTGGGGACCAATATACCTGAAGCGACGAACCGGCTTTCAATGTAATTTTATTCCATTCTTGGAACAGTTCCCATCGGAGCTCCAGGTGCTGGGTAGGGGTTTCTTGTCCTGGACGGCTAGGCTAGCGGCATTTAAAATGCTTATTCTCCCCAAGCTCCTGTACTTATTCCGGACTGTAGCCATACCCATACCCACTGGATACTTCAAGTCCTTACAGTCCGCTTTATCTAAATTTATTTGGCACAATAAAAAACCTAGGTGCTCCCGTACCTCTCTCATTAAAAACCCTAGAGTGGGTGGCACTGGGTGCCCTGACCTCAAGGACTATCACCTGGCTGCCACCCTATCGCAGCTCAGGGCCTGGACAAGCCCCTCAGGAGACAAACTCTGGCCTTTCCTGGAAAGTAAATATACCCAGGGAGTCTCCTTGTACTCCTTGGCTTTTATTAACACGTACACCTCCACCTCAGTGGCTAAGTACTCGCCCCCTATACAAGCCACCATACAGGCCTGGCGCGTACTTATGCACTCTAGGTCACCCGGGGACCAGCTAGTTACTCCCCCAATTCCACTTTCAGCTCTAGCACTCCTTATCCCTGACTTCCCACATGATCTGGAAATATCTCTCATCCACGCCCTCCCGTAAGGGGGGCATCTCGCTATTTTATAATTCTCTTCAACACAAGAGGTCTTTTACTAAAATAGCTTAAAAACATTTTTACTTTAATATTACTTTAATCCAATTTTATCCTTTGCTGGCTGATATTTTACCAGTTAGAATAGAAGTTAAAATCTGACTGGCTAAGCAAGTAATAAAAAATACTGTAAGTTTGCTCAATCTGCTCCAGCTTTCTATTTTGGCAGGTTTACATCTGCAGATTCTCCCATTTTTTCATATTTGGACTACTGCAGTTTTTATTTGTAAAGCAAACATTTTATCTGGCATTGGATGTGGCCTTATATCCCAGTAGCAAGAGATCTAGGAGCAATACAGGTTCCATGCTCTTCTAATGTTAGCCTCCATGACCAGCTTTTGGTCGGTGCTTTAAGAGGTGGGACGAAAAAACAAAAACAAAACTACCTTAATTTCCTTTTAAAAACACCAGCCAGCACTGAAAGGGACTATAGACTCTTCTCTAAGTTAGCTTCGGTTAGAGGATAAAGGGATCCCCTTATCAATTCAATGTGAAATGATACTGTATATGTTTTGTTGCTAACAATGCATTCCCCATGAACTACAGTATATACATTGCAAGTATGTTATCAACATAAACTGCAGATTGTCCCTTTTGCTGTTCTCAAGAAATGTATGTAAGCCTTCCCACTGCCTTTTCTAAACAAACAGCTATCTAGAACAATCTTACTTTGTTATTGCCTCCTGAGTAGTCTTAAAGCGGAACTCCAAGAATGATCTTTTATGGATACTTACGTTGGTTTGAGCTGATATCTGGAGGATCACAGGGGATTCTGAGAATCACTGCAGAGGTCCGTGCTACATACAGTGATAGCCATGATCTTCCAGCAGTGGCTCCAGCGGCTTCCCCTCTGTACACCGAGAACAGGGAGTTGTTTATTTGGCACTGCAGACATTTAGAGAACCCTTTTTTTTTTCAATTAATACAAGGTGTTGTGCAATTGGACGTGGTGGAGATCGTGACGTCATCCGCCCCTCCTCTCAATTTCGTTCCAATCAGAAAATGCCTTGTATTCATTGAAAAAAAAAATAAAGGTAATTCTCCATCAACAACCCAAATACTAGAGTTAAAAAGGCTAGAACCCTTGTCATATCTGTATGCCTGTTGCAGACTTTCCCTTGCTTCCTGTTTGGTGAAATCCTTGTCAGAAGAACAGAAAGTGAGGGGAAATCTTTGTTATGGAGCTAGGGAAAAAAAACAGAAATGGATTCTAATCCTTTCCCACTCTATCCAAAACCTTTTTTTTTTTTTGGGGGGGGGGGCTTCTATTACACCTGGCAGCTGAATGGAGTGATGGGGGAGTGTAAAAAATGAAGGAGGGGGCTAAAGCACAGGTTCACATTTTGGAGAGAAACATGCTAGTGACCGTTATGTATCTACTATGCCTATGTCTAATGTGGATCTTTCTGGGGACTGTAATAGATACATTGCAATTTACCTTGTAGGTTATTGTTAACCACTTAAAGACTAGAGTGTTAAACCCCCTTGCATTCCAGGCCAAGTTTCAATATTCAGCACAGAGGTACATTGACTGACATTTATTCAGTCATGCAACGCTGTACCAAAATTAATTCTATATAATTTTTTGGGAGATAGAGCTTTCTTTTGGTTGCATTTAATCACCATTGTAGTGAAAATTCAAAAACAGTTTTCCCTGTGTTATGCTATGAAACATGTATTATTACCCAAGATAGGGTCACATCAGGTAAATAGACACCAAACATGTCAAGCCTTAAAATTGCGTGCACTGCAAAAATTGCAAAAAAATACAATACCCAAAATTGGCCATAGGCGACCCTTTATAAGCTTTTATCGCTCATCAGTTTAGTGTTAACAGTCCTAGAATTATTGCTCTTACTCCGATGTTCGTGGTTATATGAAACATGTATGGCACAATTGTCATTTTAGCATGTAGCGCACCTGAAACATGTTTGCGTTTGTATGTGTGTGTACGTGGGGGCGGAGAACTTTAAAAAAATATTTCCTTTTTTTTACTTTTTTGATGTGACTTAAATGTTTTACTTTTTTGTGCTTTTTTATTGCTATCACTTAGAGTGATATGTGATAGCACGCATACAGTGACAGATCCTGTTTATGGAGACATCAGGGGTCTCTTTTAGACCCCTAATAATACCTATGGACTCCCAAAGAAGCTAATGAAGCAGCGATCTGCTTCACCAGCTTCTTCTCCGGCAACAGCAGCCAGAGAAGTGACACCACAAGTGATGTAATACACATCACTTCTGGGTCCAGTGATCAGAGCTGAGATCAGCCGCTGGGAGTGCGCTGACCTCCCTCCAATCTAAGAGTACAGACCCGCTGTGCTGTTCCCGGGCCCACATGGGGGACAGAGAAGTCTGGGATAGCTGGCAGCGTAGGTGAGGGGTTGCACACTCCCATGCAGATAGAAGCCCTGAGTGGGAGCAGGAGAGGACATATAAAAATGCCCACCCGCATTCAAGAGTTCGCCATCTGGCCATTTATTTACAATCGGCTTGATGGCAAGGGGTTAAAGCTGAACTCAGCAAATGTTAAAAAAACTACCCTTGCAGAGGGGCCCCACACACTGTAAGAATTAAATGTTTGTTAAAAATAGGCGTAGAGGAAAAAGGACTAATATGTACATTATTTGTCACTCGAGCAGGCTCCATCACATTTCGCTTCTCCCTGACACTTTGGCTTGTGAGTGGTCCCTAGCTGTCCTCATGTACACTGCGGAACTATTGGCCCTGCACTGTACTTGATGACATTAGCGTGTAACCGCCAGCTAGACGTCTTAAAGAAAAGGTTTTAGGGAATGGTCACACAGATGGAGGCAACCTCCAGAGCAAGGAATGAGATAGGTATTACTCCTTATTGCTCAACCCCTAGACTTAACAAACATGTATGCCTTGCAGTGGGGGGCCAGGGGCACTGCAAGTGTAGTTTTTTCCCCCCGACGTTCAGCTTATGTAGTGTTTACTTAACGACTGACTTTACCAACCTCCAGTTTCCAAATTCATATCAGTAACCTTCACTTGGGAATGCATAGGATAACAACATTCTCTTTATTTTGCAAGAGTCATATTAATCAGTGTATATTATTAAATAATTTGTATTTCCTCTTTATGAGAACACATCTAATCCTCCCAGGTTATGCAAACAACACCCATCCTCTAAGTCTCAATGAGGTCAAGGAAAGCATGCTCAATTGCTGAACCACCAGCAAAGAAACAAAGTGCTGTCTGTAAGGTTTCCCACTCTGCACTCCTGTAGCTCATTAAATATGAAGTAAACACAGTCTTTGTGATTTTGCATTACACTTGGCACTCAGCATGGCTGTTATTTAAAGGGAGTACTCTGATTTACCAGTCATCCAGAACTATTTTATGTGCTTCTACAAAACCCATCATAACGGCACAGAGGCGAAAATTCTGAAAAGTAGAGAAACACAATTAAAAATGGGCTTTTAGCCCTATGCTGTGCTGCTGTAAATAAGCCTTGTGCCGTATGAATTATACGCATTTAACAACCACAGCTAAGGGTTTGCGTTTTATCAATTGTAGTTTGGCAGTGAAACAGTGCCTCTGCTGTGGCTTCATAAGTTTAATATAGAGGGCAATCACATACTCTATGGGAAAGTCAAGTTTAGAAATGAGTCTCCTTTTTGGACAACGATTTCTAGCCAAAAAAAACAATACACTTATTTTGTAAACAAAAAGACCATTCAATATTGAAAAGCTTAAACAAGAATGAAAATAATAAAATCTAAGTTACTGGATAACCACCAATGTTTTTGGTGTTGAGCATGGGCTGAGATGGTTTTGATAAACATTATATTAATTTGGTATGTTACTTAAATTCAATCCATCCCATAGTCTGTGTTTCTCAAGGGAGGAAAACACCATATATGTGGAAGACAGATTGTGAATTCATTCAAAATTATGTTTTGGAAATAGAGACCAACCTAAATAGTCATTGCATTGCAAGTAGGAAATGAGGGCCTTCCACAGCAGACAGAGCATTGCCAGCTCGGATGAATATTAGCAGTGTTCTGTGCAGACGAAGAGTACAGGGCTTTTCATGAACACCAACATCAAATCTTTAGTTTTTTGTCATTATACTGGAAAGCTTTATGCTCTGGTTCCTGCGTAAAAAGTGACACACTAGAATGGTTAACTGTAGAATCTCTAAATGCTGTTTTTTTTACTTAAATGAAATTCAAAAAGAGGTAACAAATTATATGTAACCCTTTAATTCTCATGCATCTAAATCATAATATGGAACAGAAAGGATGGTATTTATTTCACTGTGCATGATACATTGGCAGGTAACTGCATCTATGGGGTCTATTCACTAAGCTGCCGTAGGCAGCCAAGTGACTAACTGACCCCAAGTGAAGTGAGCCGAACACTGTTCGGCTATTCACTTCAGGCTGGTACGGCTGATTCCAGCTGTATATCGGCTGAAATCAGCCGTACATCGGGTGGCTTTGTGTGGCTTCGGGTCGGCCGAACATGTTCGGCTGACCCGAAGTGCAGAAGGATTTCGACTCAGCCGATCCAACATCTGGATCGGCTAAGCCGAACCTCGGCAGGCTACTCGCTGCTGTTCGGTCTATTCTCATAGATGCCGAACAGCAGTGAGTAAATAGCCGAATGCCGCTGAGCAGCATTCGGTTCGGCTGATCTCCTCGGCCCCTCTGTGGAACTGAGCAGAATAGAAAAATAGTTGAAAAGTGACAGCTAGCTCCGCCCAACAATTTTCTATTGGCTGGGCGGTTCTGCTGCTGTAAAAAAAAAAAAAAAGAACACACCATAGGAATGCATAGCTAGATTCCTATTGGCTATTTCACTTTGCAAAAGCCAATAGCAAACTAGCTATTGCACTCGCCTTCTGCTGCTGTCAATCACCAGAGGGGGACCTGATGGAGAACCGCAGGTCCCCCTCTGGTGATTGACAGCAGCAGTGGGCGGGTGCAATAGCTAGTTTGCTATTGGCTATTGCAAATTGAAATAGCCAATAGGAATCTAGCTACGCATTCCTATGGTGATTTCTCTATTTCTTTTTTTTTCTTCTGACGGCAGCCAACGGCTCCGATGTCAGAAAGAAAAAAAAACGAGCAGGGAAAGCTTTACTCGATCGAGCAGAGTGAACCTTTCTGGGAGAAAGTGTTTCTCCCCTGGGTGGCTGGGAGCCTATTAGACTCCAAGTAACCAGGAACGACATCTGTCATTACACACTGAGAACACAAGGAGGCCGCTGTGATATCATAGTGGCCCGGCCTGATTCTCAGTGTGTAATGAGAGCGTCCCTGCTAGAATGGGACCTGCTATATAGAACTACAAATACCAGCTGTACTTTATACAGCAATGCCATCAATTGTGTTAAAAAAAATATGATTTTATTTATTAAAGTTTCACCTCCTCTGGCTGTTGCCTGGTGGGGGAGGCTGCATCTCAGCACGCCTGGATCAGCCGAAGCTACGGCTAGATCCTTCGGCAGCTTAGTGAATAGACCCCTATGTGATTCAAATATAGATTGTAAAAATCAGTGTATAAAAATCACCACGCAGTAATGACCAATAAGGGCTGAGGTGGACAGGCCATTTGTGCAGACCATGCAGCTACACAAGGACTCTACAGGACTTAGGGGACCATTTATACTAGATATAGGTCAGATGGATACTGGGACTGCCCTCATGTATGTCATGTAGACCTGAATGCTGCTCATTCCAGGCCAGGTGAAAAATGGCTGGCATTCTTAATGATGTCCTAACCATGCTCCTGATTTGCTCCCCTTTTCTAAGGAGTGTACCTACTTCACTTCCTGCCTGACACATGAAGATACTTTATCTATCTGTCAATCTGTCTATCTGTCTATCAATCTGTCTATCTATCTGTCTATCTATCTGTCTATCTATCTGTCTATCTATCTGTCTATCTGTCTATCTATCTGTCTATCTATCCATCTATCCGTCTATCCATCTATCTATCTATCTATCTATCTATCTATCTATCTATCTATCTATCTATCTATCTATCTATCTATCTATCTATCTATCTATCTATCTAAGTAAATCGTTTTTCTACTTAAAAGTATATACTATAGAAGTGAGCCGGCTAATCCATAAGACACAAATACCTGAATATTCAGCAGTGTTTAGATATAGGTCTATATATAAATTGTGCTGCCTCCAGAAGTTGCATGTTAATGCAGTTGCATGTATGTGCATAGTGATTGGTTTAGTTAATATTTGTTATGCTGCCATCTTGTGGTTACTCTGTGTATTACATCATTTTTTATGTGTCCCCTCCCCTTTGTAATACCCCCTTTTCCTCAGCCTAAGGTTCAGCCATTTTCAGGCTACATGTGCACATGTAGAGAGGAAGGCATTATCCCTTTTTGACCTTCAAATACTGTCATTTCAACCATCTGCAACATCCTATTGTTTGCCAGAACCTGCTGCATTCAATATAAATGATCATGGATGCAAAGTATTTGGTGAGTTCAGATATCTAATGAAGACTGTCTGCAGTGATTGTATCTGCTACATACATGCCAGGCATAGAGGTTGGGAGGGAATGAAGCAATATTTCAACAGTTGCAATGAGAATATAAATGTTTTCATACAAGATTCACACGACCTTCACCCAGCATTCTCACATTTTCCAATTAATTCTAAATAGAAAAAGTGCACATTTTGGGTGAAAGTTGTGTAAATCGTGTGTGAAAAAATATCATTTATATTCCCACATTCATAGAAAGCAAAATTTTGAGGCTAATTTCCTAAAGTAGCTGACAATCTTAATTTAATACATTGTGTAAATAGTCGCAATTCTCCACTCATGTTAAAAGCAAAATTCTGATCGTGTTTGAATATCCAATCACTTTGCTTTTGTTATGATTAGGTAAATGAAGCAAACATTCACACAATTTATTGAGTTAAGATTTTAAACTCCTTTTGTACATTTCCCTCCCTAATTGCTACCAGAGTCTTGTATTAACTTATTATTATTAATGTACCCTGAATTACCACTTTGATAGGTTGATACAACTACTGTATGTGGGTGTTTTCTCTCTTTCTTTAAAGCTTACCTTTAATACCATGTTTCATTTTACACCCATATTCAGTGTGTAACATGAAATATGGTCACAGCGCCAGCCCCCCAACCCCACTTACCTAAATCGCAGGGTTCTTTTCCCTGCAGGCTGCTGACATTTTTGAATCTGGCACAGGTGGCCCGCATTACCATGTCCTCCATTCACAGATCTGCGAATGCAAAAACTGCAAGTCCTGTCAGCTACTGAGGCAGAAGGACTTGTAGTTCTTAATAGAATACAAGTGGGCTTACATCACCACACTTGTAGTGCATTCATTCTTCCTCCTGTCCACGTTAATGAATGTCCATACCTCAGTACAGACAGGTACTGGAGAAACAATCTGGCGGGGCCAGAGCATCGCACTCGAGATCCGCTGATTGCAATTGCAATGCTTTATTGGCTCCAATGCAAAATAAATACATAAATAAATAAATGCACAATTTGTTTCTCATATTAATATGTTTGCAATTATTATTATTTTTTTAAAGGTGAATTTTGTCTTAACTTTTTTCACAGAAATGTGTTTTTCGATTGTTTCAACGCCTTACTGTTAAACTTCAACTTGAAGCAACAAATAAAATCAACTAGTAGGTGCCAATGCCACCTGGGAAAAAGTCAGAAAGTCCACTTAGGTAACCTTAATCTGATTTTAATATAAGCAAATGCAGCCAGATTTTGAAAGCTTCTTATTCGTGTTTTTTGGCTGGACTCCAGCATCTTGTCCCTGTGCACTGAGTGTATGGGAATCAGAATACTAGACCTATATATTCACATGTAATCTTTCTATTGTTCCAAGAATACCAGATTAGTAACTTGGGAGCTATAAGTGACTTGCCGGACAGTGCACAGCAGCCTTGGCTTCGGAAAGTTAATATTGCTTACTAAGAAAAGAGAAGGCAAGGAGGGGGCATATTTATGTCTAATTATGTCTGGATAAAAAGTATCAGATTTGCACAAGGTATGTACATTGTATGTATGTTAAAGATTTAATTTGAGTCCTGACTAAAATCCTTCTGTATAGTACACACTGTTATATTATGATATCTTTTGAATGTTACTGCTGGAGGTCTGTCAACTGCAGTTTAGGGTTACCTCTTTCTGCACCCATTACAACTGCATTTACATTTTGGCCATATGAGGCTGTCAACTTGCCTCAAAATTTCCCTAGGATTGTTGGCTGCATGCAGAAAGTAGCTCTGCTTAAGCACGAGAACACTGGTCCTAAAAGCAAGTAATGAGCCAGCATTCCCTTTAAAGGGAAATATATGTTCGGCCGACCCGAAGCCACAGGAAGCAAGCCGATGTACGGCTGATTTCAGCCAATGTACGGCTGAGATTAGCCGTACCAGCCTGAAGTGACCGATCACTTCAGATTGATCATTCACTCGGCTGCCCTCGGCAGCTTCGTGAATAGACCACATAGAGTTTTTCACATTTTTCTTTATTCACTGTATTTATTATGTTCGGGACTATTTATTTACCATTTGCAGCCAGCAGGTGGAGAATGCAAGTCTTGTCTTCCAAAATTGGAGAAAGCTGTTTTACTACTATTCTGCATAGCATGTTGTGATTACACACATGGCAAGGCACCCCCCCATCTTCACATCTAGTGGTAACAATGCCCCTTTGTTTTTCATACTGCAGCAGCAGTCAACAAACTGTGCTTAAAGTAAAGCTGGCCATACACCTATAGATTTTCTATAGATTTATTTCTATCAGCCTATGGTCAGATGGAAAAAGTGCAACAGATTCCTCCATCTCTGATACACTGTGTGGATGGAGGAATCTTCCACTGGGCCAAGCTTCAGTATCTTGCTAGTCAGCCCCATTGGCTCTCAAAATACCTGAACAATGCCTGCATCCAATCAGATTGTTCAGGTATTTGGCCCAGTGGGAGATTCCTCCATCCACACAGTGTATCAGAGATGGAGGAATCTGTTGCACTTTTTCCATTTGACCATAGAAAATCTGCAGATAATCTACAGATGTATGGCCACCTTAACACTAAACTCAGGAGTTAAATCTTAAAAATGCATTCAAGTACTTTAACTATTAACAAAAATGTATCTTGTTTGTGTATCACTCAGCTGTAGATCCTCAAATCATCTGACTTCGTCCTTCTTTCTGGAGGGTGGTGGCTACTTTTGTTCCCTATGGTCCCCGTGTGTGTTGTAAAGTAGTCACCACTCCAAGCTCACTCCTGAGATGGACTACAATCTCACATTTAGTTTACTAATTTGTATCAAGATTGTAGTCCATCATAGAGCGAGCCTGGAGTGGTGACTACTTTACAACACACACCGGGACCTTGGGGAACAAAAGTAGCCACCCTCTAGAAGGAAGGGCAGTGTCAGCATGAATTTAGAGATGAAAAGATTATCACATCACTGTTCCAGGTCAATTGGATCATCTGGCATAAACCAGTATTATTGCCACATGTTGGATAACATGAAAAGATGATGACTTGACAATTTTGATGGTGTCAAAATAATGCTAATTTCACCCAGAAGTCCATTGCACTCCATTACTAGGATCTGGCAAAATTTCTATTGTATACACTCCACCTAGTGGCTTAAGAAAAAAAAGTAGCAGTGCCGTGTTTCAAGTTGTTCTGATTCTGACCAAGACTTGCCTTCTGGATTCTGTTTGTCTATGGACTGCTCAGAATTTTGCCTGTGTATCTCACTCTTTGTCTGTTTATTGACTTTGCCTGAATATAACCTTGTCCAAGTTGCCCTTGTTGCCCTTGGCTGCTTATTTAGTACTTACCTTAAAACACCTTCCTGCAACATCAGCTCTTGCCTGCTCTGCATTCCAAAGTCTGAAAACTGGGAATACCATACATCTAAATCTATAGTTCCTTGCAAGGGTTCCTGGTGAGTGGTGAAGAACAGATGCTCACTAGCCCTACAGGGTAACACACGGGATTCTATCTGCCTGTGACATGAGGACCAACCATTGATTGTGGACTGCAGATGCAGAAATGTCTCTCTTTACCGTATTTTTTCTATTATGTGATTTATTATCTTTTATTTTATAGAAGATGGGAAACACAATAATATAGGCTACATCTACAATTTTAAAATACATTTTTCAATGGTATGTGAACCTGAATTACACATAGACATTTGTAAACAGTAAGGCAAGGTGAAAGGAGGAAGGGTAGTCTTAATCTAGCATATTTATTTTAATCTGTAAGGATGTGAGTAAATAAATTACTTGGATGTGTTGTGGGATGCTAATTAGATTTCATTAGTTAGGGTTAATCATGTGTCTATTGACAAAGGATCCACTATATGTATAATGCTTCATCACTGTAAACAGTGGTAGAGCTTCTATATATTTGCCAAGGCTAAGACATCTACAAAGCTGAGTTGGTGAGGGTGGGTGAGTTTGTACATCAGCTCATAAAAATTAAAAATACAAGATGTATCATAGAATACACATATGTTAACTAATTTAGCTAAGTGGAAAATATATCAGTACAAATACTTAGCTTATCCCTTGCTTCCCCAGCAGCCAGCATTCTCCTTCACTATGCAACACCCAGAAATGTGGGCGGGTCCTCACTGTCCTCCCATAGAATGCAGGACTGCTGGTCCAGCATTGTACGTGGTGATGTCAGAGAGCTGTCCAACAGGGCAGCAAAGTGAAGTGGCTTAAGGGGACCAGACACATGGAGAGGAGGAAGCATGCGGGAGTTAGGAATAAGGTAAGTATTTCACTGTATTCCTTCCCCCTAGCCAAAGAAGCATTTAACCCATGCAGTCTGGCAGTGGGGGATCCCACAGCATGAGTAAATTTAACAGCAGCCTGGAGTGACTAAACTCAAGAATAAAAAGTAATATGTTGCATTTTAACAGTTCCCAATTGTGGCAGCTGCATTGGTTTTCATTTTTCAGGCTGAGAACTAGACATGTGCGATTCGTTTCGTTCCGAATCGAAATTCGGACAAATTTTCGGAAATTCGGACATTCGGATGTATCTGAATTCCGAATTACAGACATAACGAATGCAAACGAATCCGAATTTCCATTTCCGAAATACGGTAGCGGTAGTTCGAACGTTCGTTTCGTTTCCTGTTCTTATTCGTTTCTTATTCGTTTCGTTCGTTGGAGCAAAGTGACATTAGAGAAGAAGAAAAATATTTTTTCCCCCTCAAATGTCACTTTGCTGCAAACGAACGAACGAAACGAATAAGAACAGAAAACGAAACAAACGTTCGAACTACCGCTACCGAATTTCGTCCGAATCCGAATTCCGAATCCGAATTGACTTTCACACCCGAATCCCGAAAAACGAAATAACACAAATCCGAATTTAAAACGAAACGAAACTAAACAAATTTTTTGGCAGTGCACATGTCTACTGAGAACATTTTCACCAATTACCGAGAATTACCGGCTGATCTTGCCAGAAATGCAGTGGACTTGCCACTTCCTGTGAGCTGAACAGCAAGTAAAACAATCTTATTTTTGTTCTGTGATCTACCAAATCCATCATCCCACATGTAATGGAGATGAACAAAGGATGACATGCTTGAAGTCTGGGTGGCAACCATTTCCCCCCCCCCTGTACTTATTACTAAAGCAAAGGGCAGTAACAACCAAATGGCTGTCATTTCTTCAATCTGACTTCTGTAAATTGACATGTGTTTGTTTCCATTGGAAGATTTACTATCACTTTTTGTTCCTCTGACTCCCTGTCACAAGGACAGGAAGTTAGGGGAATATTCCCAGTGGAGACATAAAAAATAAAAATGAGATAGAACCCTATCTGTACTTTATCCAGTAAAGGCTCTGGCATTTGACAGTTGAGTAATAGTGAGTGAGACTTAAGACCCAGGAGTGCATGGTGCTTGGTACCAGCATGGAAGAAAGATGAGGCCCTTTGGATCCAGGGTGTACCCCAAACACAAAGAAACTGATCTGAACACAAGTGTCATTCCAGATATTACAAAGTATTTGCAGTTTATTAATTATGTCTGGTGCTTTTTTCTTAAAACTGAAGAGGTAAAACTTAGCACAAAGTTGATGTTGTTATCCATGGCAACCACCAATTAGAATTCTTATTTCATTTCCCAAAATAACATTAAAATAGAATTGAATTAGAAACCTGCTAATAGCATCCATTTGTGCTTATTAGCTACAGATTTAATTACCCAACTGTTTTGGTGGACATAACTTTGTTCACTTTAAGCAAATAACCCCTTGTACTTTAACGGTCTTTTAAAAAAGCCTGACAAATGTAATAGGCAGATACTAGGTGAGTGGCACCGGCATCTTTAAAGTAGTATTAAACTCTTAAACTTTTTTCAATAATGAATCCTGATCAACTAACTATACATTGCCCAGCAAAGTATTTCACCCTTACCCCCTTACTCATTCACAAGGGGGATCTGGGTACTTCACCTCCCAAACTACTGAGCCGACCTGTGAAGTCTCATTGTCACAGGTCGGCTAGAACTATGAGGTGAGTGAAAAGCACTCACCTCATAGTTCTCCTTTAAGGGGTACCCACATGTGAATAAGTCCCAGGGCTTGTGGGGAAGAGGCCCCCTATCCCCATCGGCACAGGAAAAGCACCCTCCCAGTGCCGAGGGCATGTGGCCTGGTATGACAGTGAGGGGGTGCTGCTCGCTTGTCCCCCCATTTCCTGGCCTTCCAGGCCTGTGCTTGGATCAAGGGTCTGGTATGGAATTTTAGGGGGACCCCACATTTTTTCCCCACATTTTTGGGGGTGGGGTTCTTCAAAATTCCTACCAGACCTTAAGGGCCTGGTATGACTTTTGGGGGAAACCCCACACTTTTTAACTTTTTTTTAAAAAATAGGGTCCTTCCTAACTTTCCTACCAGACCTAAAGGGCCTGGTATGACTTTTGGGGGAAACCCCACACTTTTTAACTTTTTTTTAAAAAATAGGGTCCTTCCTAACTTTCCTACCAGACCTAAAGGATCTGGCATGGATTGGGAGGGGGACCCCACACGGTTTTGTTTTTTTCTTTACATTTTTTTTACATTTACTTAAATATTTTTTAAACATTATTTTTTTAATTTGTTGAATTTTTTTCTATTCTGCTTGATACCTTGATACCTAGCGAGTAGAACAGCTAAGTCAAATGCCTATGAGAATATGGGCGAATGGAATCAAGTGAACTGCCGGATCTTCACGCTCAACCGATCCAGATGTTGGATCGGCTGAGTCGAACTCCTTCTGCACTTCGGCTCAGCCGAACATGCAGAGCATGTTTGGCTGACCGAAGGAAGCCGATGTGCGGCTGATTTTAGCCAATGTACAGCTGAAATCAGCTGTACAGGGCTGAAGTAAATAGCCAAACGGCGTTCAGCTCACTTCACTTCGGCTAGGTTATTCACTCGGCTGCTTTTGGCAGCTTTGTGAATAACCCCCCTACAGTCATTGTGTTTCAAAACAGCTCCATCTCTCCCAGCTTGGATTCCCTGAACTTCCTCTCCAGTACAAGATCACATGGGACAAAGCAGGCTCTAGCAGTTCTCCATCTACTAGCGGGGAGAAGCGAGTATTGGGGTAGGGAAGAGCAAAGGAAAGGGGAGTGCCATGACCCTGGTGTGCCTGTGTGTTTGTGGAGACACACCCAGCTTACTAGCACACACAAGGGTGGCTCCATTGGACCCTGCAAGGGAATGGAGCCACTCTAAAACAGGATATCAGGGCCAGTGCTCAGGGGATCAGCTGATTCTGTAGGAAGCTAAAACTTTTATATAACAAGGACCAGCATTCATTGTAAGTGATTTCATCAGCATTTAAAATAGCTTTAAAATCTTTTGACTTTAAAATCACTTAACAAGTGATTACACAACAAGTATTTTCCTGCATGCCAGAAGAATGGACTTATGTGACTTATGTAAGATATTTCCTTTGCAGAAGATTCTGGTTTTAACTGTACCATATGTAAAAAAAATGTTACATAGTTACATAGTATTTGGGGTTGAATAAAGACATATGTCCATCAAGTCCAACCCATATAGGTCCACGCATCATCTCATTCTTAGGGATACTGGTATCCCTGGATATTACGGTCCCTCAAGAAATTGTCCAAACGTTTCTTGAACAAATCTACACTCTTGGCTGAAATCACTGCCGATGGCAGTGAGTTCCAGACCTTAACCGCTCTTACTGTAAAGAACCCTCTTTCTCCCACATCTGTCCCTCCTGAGTAGGTTATACCCCTCTATATTAGTAGCCCAATCATGTGTGCCGTATAGCCAGGTCTCCAATATACCCACTATATCGAAATCCTCTTCGAGTATCATAATTTCAAGCTTCTAATTTATTTACTAGACTTCTAGCGTTGGTGTACATACATTTAATTCCTGTCTTGTTATGGGACAAAAGTTTATATCCTACTTGTTCCCCACTAGTTTTATTGTTTGGCCTTGATGTTGGTAGTTCGTTTCTTATTTTATTCACTTCTGACAACTTATTTGCTACATTGACTGTTTCTGCTATTTTAACCTCGGTGATTACTTTAGCTGTGTTGACTGGAGTGAGCCCACTATCTATTCCTCTATTACTTCTTTCTGTATTATTATTTTTTTTATCTAGGAAGAATTTATCTCCATTTGATTTAAGTGATTTTATTTTTAAGCCCACCCCCCCATTTTCTAGTTTAAAAGCTCCTCCAGTCTTTCTACCATTTTCCCCCCAGGAATGCTGCACCTCCCCCATTAAGGTGCAGCCCATCTCTGCTGTAGAGCCGGTAGCCGACTGCGAAGTCAGCCCAGTTCTCCAGGAAACCAAATCCCCCCTTCTGACACCAGCTCCGGAGCCACTTGTTAAGCTCCCTCAACTCGCGCTGTCTGTCCGGAGTGGCTCTTGGCACTGGTAGTATCTCTGAGTATCTATCTCTTTCCTTCATCCTAGCACCTAGGTCTCTGAACTCCCTTTTTAGGACACTCCAGTTTCCTCATATTTTGTCATTGGTGCCGATGTGCACCATGACAACGGGGTCGTGCCCAACCCCATCCAGTAATCTGTCAATTCGTTCCGCAATGTGTCGAACACGAGCCCCCGGTAGGCAGCACACTGTTCGATGCTCACGGTTCCGATGACAGATTACCCTGTCAGTCCGCCTGGTGATGGAGTCTCCCACCACCAGGATCTGCCTCTCCTGACCCTCCATCCGGTTCCCCTCCTCGCTGGAGCAGTCACTCCCCCTCCGGATAGAGGATGCGTCCTGCTCCAGCAGAGTCCCCCCTGAACTAGTATCCCCAACATCATGCAACTTGGCAAACTTATTGGGGTGAACCATATCAGGGCTGACATCTCTAGCACTCTTCCCTCTCCCATGCCTTCTAACAGTAACCCAGCTCCCCACCTCGGGATCCTGCTCCTTCAAACCCCCCCCCCCACCACAGCCTGGTGCGTTATGCCCAGACTCTTTTCCATGACTGTTATGCTCCTAAGTGTTGTTAGAACTGATGTAGCAAGTATTAGATTAAATTCTCACCAAGTTTGTGGTTCATCTTCAGCAAGCATAGCATGGCACATGAATAGAAGGACTGCAGTGTTAAACACTGGATATAAAGACTAATGTTTAGGCTGTGTTTTAGCATCCTTGGTAATAGTTTCATCAATTTTATTAATAGCTTTGCACTCTGAAGAGGTACAAACATATGGTAATAAAGAATTTAACAATTTCAGTATTCATTTTCACAAGTCCCTGGTGAATATTTCATAGATCAACAGGTTGCCTCAGCTGAACCTACAGCTGACAAGTGAAGTAATATCTTAAGTGTGGTGAGATTAAACATAATGGAAATATTATATTCTAGCAAAACAATTCACAGTTCCAATGAAGTGTGCCTCTTACTGCTGGCTATTAAGAGGCAGTGATTTGTCACTCAGTTATGAATTGTTTATTAATTAGCTAACTGTGAGTGTGAAAACGGTATCAATGACACATAATTAAGAGATGAAAATATTTTCATTAATATATCGCTCATATTTTTCTGAGATAATGAAGCGTTTTATCAGACTCGTTAACATAATACTGTAGCACTCAAAGAGCATTAACAATTAAGATATGTCTTTGCTAACTTGCAATGCTTCCGCATATTACTGACTAGAGAAGCACAAGTACTTAGCTATAGAGAAAATAGTTTCAACACATTAATTCAATTCCTCTGGCTACTGATATCTATTTTTGACTCACTAGGCCCCTAACATTCAGAGTCCCTGGCTTAAATTTGACACATCACTCCCAGGTCTACACAGGTCTGAACACTCCCATAAACAGGTCTATACCTGTTTATGGGACTTTACAAACTAGTCATATAAAGTATCATACACATAGAAACAGTTAATAAGCTCAATACCCAGCCTGCTACTGGCTATTTCACATTGCAATAGCCAATAGCAGGCTGGCTATTGTGCCCACCCACTGAGCAGAGGAATGAACCTGAGAGAGAACTTTCTCTCTCAGGTCTGCTCCTCTGCTTAATTGGCAGGACTTCAATAGCCAGCCTGCTATTGGCTATTGCAACTTGCAATAGCCAATAGCAGAATGGCTACGGAAACCCCTCCCACTGAGCTGAGGACCAGACCTGAGAGACAAAGTTATTTCTCAAGGTGTGTTCCTCTGATCAGTGGGTGGGCACAATAGCCAGCCTGCTATTGGCTATTGAAATTTTAAATAGCCAATAGCAGGCTGGCCATTGAAACACAATGTTTACATTCTGCTGCTGACCACAGAATCTAGCTGCTGGCCAGCAGTAAAATGTAAACAAATAATTTTGTTAGCAACTAAATACATTTAGTTGCTAATAATATTTTTTAGTCTCCCCATTTTAATAAGCAACAGCAAAAACAAATCGAGGACATATTATATCCTTAATTTTTTTTGTTGGTTGCTTAAGAGTGCTGGGGTTGCTTGCATGCCGGATAATGGGGAGTTTACTGTATATATGTTCACACTTGGGTTGTAAGAAGGACACATTTGGCCAGATATCCAGGAAAATTGGCTGGTCCAGCTATGAATATTTTGGCAAAAGATAAGAATGCCCTGTGGCTTAGGACCACATATTATGTGCACATATCATGCACAAGTTGACAAATGAAAAAGATTTATTAAAAATCTTTGGAAATAAGCAACATTTTGCATGCCCATTGGCCTATGGATGCATAACATATACATTTTTGCATCCCATTCATAAAAGGATATATCAAAAAAACTTTAATAATTTTCCAATAGAGGATATGGACCAGAGGGGCTCTAAGTGAATTACCATGGTTTCAATAGGAGGTTTTTTTCTCTGACACGGGATATATATATGTATGATGTATGATACTTTATATGACTAGTTTGCATTGTTCCATAAACAGGTATAGACTGGGAGTAAAGAGTTCTTAAGGACAGCAGATATATTAGGCATCATCTGCTGGAGTGGTAAGAATTAACCATTTTTTTAGCAGGCAGTTTTTTTATGGCTTTAAAACCAAATGTGCAGAAATATGGGCTAATTATTCCCAGGTTTTGAACCCCTTTCTTCTTCAGTATTCAGTGAAGGATGTACAGTAATTCAAGAATCGTGTGATAAGATGCTTTAGTATAATCAAGAAGTATTGTGAAAAAGCTTATCAAATCTGAAAGTCATATATTATATAAACTTAGTTGAAAGGATTTTTTTTTGTTAGCACAGTTGCATTGTTTCCTGGATAGCGTTAGCAATTCACTTATTGATTTGACTTGCTTCTGGGATTTGTTCTTTTACATTACAACAAGATACATTTCACTGGTTAGCTATGAGACATGAGCTCACCCTTGGAGATTAGATGTGAACCATGGGAGACATTTCTATACGTTTTGTATTTGTTTTCTTTTTCTCCCTTTCTTTCCTACTTGTGGCCACTAACGCGATTGATTGGGACTTTGTTATATATATAAATAGAAATGTGCAACAGCAGGATATGGACAAAAATGTTTTTGAGAGAAAATTCCACCAAGGTTATATTAGCTACAAGAGTATGGCCACAGTTTGGTGGAATTTAATATATTTTAATAAGGCAGTTACATTAAAATCTTGCCAAACACTGGACATGTTACAGCTGCTTTAAAAAAATATGAATCTAATTTGAAGAATTTGGTTAACAAAAATAGTTTTATTCAATAAAGATGTTTATTTTTATTCAGTTTGTAGAGTTGTATATGGCACCTTAAAATCAACCTTCCAGAGACCAACAGCACTGCTGAAAATATCTGCATAGTCTTTTGGGATAGGGAAATTTCACATATACAGTTTATTGTCATGTTACATAAGCGCATATTTCACTTTATTTATCCTTATAAAATAATGACTTCAGCCCAGGCTATAGGTTGTTGGATTTTTGCCCAATTCCATCCCATCTGCCAGTCTCAGTGGGCAACTTTGGATGCATAATGCATGCCAAGTCAACTTAAATCTCACTTTGCCCCTAGGGGTCCAAACTAGGATTATGTGGGACAAAAGAAAAATAAAACTACATTTTGAAATTACACTGCTTTGCAATTATCAGTCAACCAACTTTATTTGCACAAACCCAGATTCTGGCACATGGGGCTCATATAGTGCTCTAGACCACCACTCTGACCTCCCACACCCTTACTACAAAACCTGTCCTACCTGAACTGTGCAGCTCGCATACAGATACCTGTCATCAAGAGAAAAAAAAGCAGTAAATGGCTGTTGACTACAGACAAGCCAACTGAATGCTGCACCTTTCTGGCACCTTTCCTCTTCTATGGATTTGTAACTTTTTCCAGGTTCCCAAGAATTCCTCCCAAGTGAATGACCAATGTCCATAGAATTAATAGAACTGGTGACCAGATTCCATTTTCTAACCAATTAAAATACTTTATGTATCCAACTGTTTTTTAAAAACACTGAGGGGTCTATTCACAAAGCTGCCGAAGGATCTGGCCGTAGCTTCGGCTGATCCTTCGGCTGGCTTCGGCCCCAGGACCCCTTCGGTTCAGGAGAACCAAGGGGGTGCTGTACGGGCTATTCACAATAGCCTGTACAGCTCCCGATCACGGCCGAGCAGCTCAGTCGAGCGCTGAGCCGTGCTGAAAGCCGAAGCTGGCCAAGCGGCCAGCCATTGGCCGGCCGACAGCCTGCTTCTGACAGCTGGGCGGAG